>NW_016826746.1:165079-191952 GCF_001698545.2 Rhinopithecus bieti
CCCCAGCAGCAGCATCAGCCCCTCCACGGCCCGTGCACTTGCAGCCCATGCAATTCTCCACCCACATCCAACAGCCCCACCACCCCAGGGCCAGCAGCCCCTCACCAGCCCCGGGCCAGCAGCCACCCCCGCCACAGCCTGCCAAGCCTCAGCAAGTCATCCAGCATCAC
Organism: Rhinopithecus bieti; assembly: GCF_001698545.2. Taxonomy (NCBI): domain Eukaryota; kingdom Metazoa; phylum Chordata; class Mammalia; order Primates; family Cercopithecidae; genus Rhinopithecus; species Rhinopithecus bieti. The sequence continues at coordinate 165,250 of NW_016826746.1, forward strand.
CATTCACCCCGGCACCACAAGTCAGACCCCTACTCAACCGGTAAGTGGCCCTCACCTATAGACTCTAGGGAGGCTGGTGCTGGGCCTGTAGTTTTGTCCTCAGGAAGCCGGAAGGGTTAACTCATGCTTCAGGCTGCAGTGGGTTCAGAGCTGAGCCTCAAAGTCTGGCTGTTTGGAGGGGGACTTGGAAGGGTCATTGGTGTTTTCTGCAGCGTGTTTATCAGGTGTCTGTCTTGCTTGTGAGTCGAGATCACCCAGAATAAGGCCCCTCTGGTCCCTTTTAGAACTTAGAGTCAGGAGCACGACAATGCTAGGTGACTTCTTGCTAGGTGGGGAAGCTAGGGGCCCAGGGTAGGCACCTGATCCTCCTCGAGGGGGTCAGGATATGCTTCCAAGAGGCAGTGATCACAGACAGGTAGCAGCTAACGTAGAAAGCAGAGTGAGTAGTGAAGTTCAGGGAGAGCCAGAACCATGGTGAGGAGCACTGAGCTGGAAGCTCAAAGGCAGCTCAGAGCCTGCCCGGGACCTGTCCTCGTCACCTGTTCCCAGCCTCCAGCCCAGTCCAGGCCACCCTTTTCCCATTGACAGCATTGGTCAGGCCACACCCTCTCTCCTTTTCTGGGCACTTAAGTGTCAGTAACTAAAATGTCCTGGCGGGCTCTGGCAGGGGACGTTCTGGTCAGTGCCTCCTGATGTGGTGCTGCAGGGTTAGGGTGGAGGGTCCTGGCCTCAGCAGTGTAGATGGTGCTGTCTGTCTTGGGTGTGTACCGGGTGCTACCTGCAAATCAGCAACAAGGCAGGGCTGTGATTACTCCTAACTCAACAAAAGCTGCTGGGTGCAGGCCGAGTGTGGTGGCTCACGCCTGTAATCCCAGCACTTTGGGAGACCAAGGCAGGTGGATCATCTGAGGTCAGGAGTTTCAAGACCAGCCTGACCAAGAAGGTGAAACCCTGTCTGTACTAAAAATACAAAAATTATCCAGGCGTGGTGGCAGGCACCTGTAATCCCAACCACTCGGGAGGCTGAGGCGGGAGAATCGCTTGAGTCTGGGAGGCGGAGGTTGCAGTGAACTGAGATCATGCCACTGGACTCCAGCCTGGGTGACAGATTGAGATTCCATCTCAAAAAAAAAAAAAAAAAAAAAAAAGCTGCCAGGTGCCAAGTGGATCGCTGCGTGTCCTGAGCCAAGAACAGCTGCCTGTCCTCCCTGGGAAACACTGGTGTTGGGCCTCGCAGCTGTGCGGCTGTGCCTGTTCTCACATGAAGCAGGGCCAGGCTCCTGTTGGGGGTAATAGACAGGATGCAAGGCATTTAGTGCCAGCACTCGGGTGCAGTGAGCGCCTACCAGGACTGAGGCAGGTCTCCTCTAGCCAGCTATACTTCAGGTCCCTGACCCTGACTCGAGCCCCAACAGGCTAGGATGGGGCATCAAGAGGAGTGTGGATTGGGATCCTGCTGGGAGCTTCAGGTCAAAAGCCAAGTTGTTAGACTCCAAAGAGACTTAACAGGCATCCCTGGGCACCCTGCCAGCTTTCAGGAGCCATCCGTGAGCCACCCTCTGAACCCACCAGCAGGCAGGTGGTTTCTATAAACCACAGCCCCTGGAGCCTACTGTTGCCCAGGTCAGACTCAGCAGGTGCTGAAGGCGCTGCCCTAGGTGGGTGGGAAGCTGTTGCAGTCGTGTGCCTGTGGATCCCTGGCAGGCCAGACCTGGGGCCCTCCAGCACTTAATGGAGATGGCAGTGCCCAGAGTGGTCCCAATGTGCTAGAATTGAAGGAGACGTCAAGGCCAGGAAAACGAGCCACGCAGGGCAGTGGGCTGCGGGGACAGGGTGGGCCTGGCCACCATATGGGCTCCAAGCAGCTGCAATGTCTTCTGGCATTAGGAGTGGGTCCTGGCTCTAGAGAGGCAGGAGAATCGACCACACCTGGGGCATTGTGGTTTGCTCCAGGCCTATGAAAATAGGTGTCTCCAGCCAGCAGGACTCCTGGAGAACCCAAGGGTGCCTGTGCTGGCAGACGGTGGAAGGAGATGGGCGTGAGGCTAGGCTGGGAGCAAAAGCATTGCAGAGAGGCAACCTCCTTTGTGGACAGTGTGGCTTGTCCCGAGCTGGAGCTAGTCAGTGGGCTGTGAGGCCCCTTGCCTGCAGGGATTCCAGCAGAGAGAGGCCACGTGTTGGATGGGCAGGACTCAGCTCCTCCAGCTGCGCAGTCCTGAGGTGCTGGCTTACTATGATTCAGAGCCCAGTAGTCCCTGTGGCTGCTGGATCCTTCCCAGCCTTGGGTTGGATGCAGATGGCAGGCTGGTCTGTTTCCTAAAAGAGACAGCTCCAGGCCCTGTTCTGCCTGCTCCCCACTCGGCCCAGGTGGAGGCCAATTCCAGGCTTCCCTCTTCTGTGGGGCGTGCAGGCTGAGTGGGGAATTAGGACCATGGGGAGGGTCCTGAGCATCCCTACCCTCAGGACTGAGTCCTGCACCCTCTGCTGTCATCCACGTGGGCCAGGCTAGTTGGCAGGAACCCAGGCTGAGCTTTGTGGGGTTAAAAAGTATTAGGGCCCAGGCCCTGCCAAGCCCACATGTGTCAGGATCTGTGTTTGCCACAGCGTCCCAGATGGTTCTGATGCACACAGGAGGGTCAAACACCAGGACTGGTGCCACCAGGCTCCAGAAAGCCCTGCTGCACACTGAGTTATTCCCCACGTGCAGGGAGACACAGGGCACTCAGCCCTTTGGGGGAGCGGTCATGTCCTCACCAGGCCCAGTCACTTGCATGGGTCTTTACCTTCTTGAGCTGGGCTGATGGACCCTTGTCCCAGGGCCTGGGTGGCATGTGTAGGTTCTCCATCCAGCCCATCTTTTCCTTCCCGACAATTTTCTCAGGGCCCAAGTGGCCCAGGGCCAGCAGCTCTAAGCCAGCCCCTTGACACATTCCTTGTCCCCTCTCCTAGGTCACCTCCGTGAAGCCCCCTCCCCGCTTATGATACATTCCCCCCAGATGTCACAGTTCCAGAGCCTGACCCACCAGTCTCCACCCCAGCAAAACGTCCAGCCTAAGAAGCAGGTAACGGGCAGGGCTGGGCCATAGTCTCCAGGGCCAGGCGTGGACCGGGGCCGGGGGTGCCTGCTCACCTCACCAGCTGCTGTGCCTGTGCCATCCCAGGAGCTGCGTGCAGCCTCCGTGGTCCAGCCCCAGCCCCTGGTGGTGGTGAAGGAGGAGAAGATCCACTCACCCATCATCCGCAGTGAGCCCTTCAGCCCCTCGCTGCGGCCGGAGCCCCCCAAGCACCCGGAGAGCATCAAGGCCCCCGTCCATCTGCCCCAGCGTGAGTGCCCTCTCCGCCCACAGCCAGGGCTCAGGCCCCCAGGCCTATGTTGGACTTGAGCTTGCTGTGGGGCTGGTGGACTGTGCCCCGCCGTGGGCCTGGGCTCATGGGCTGTTTATGTTCCAGGGCCGGAGATGAAGCCTGTGGATGTCGGGAGGCCTGTGATCCGGCCCCCTGAGCAGAACGCACCGCCACCGGGGGCCCCTGACAAGGACAAACAGAAACAGGAGCCGAAGACTCCGGTTGCACCCAAAAAGGTCGGGATGGAGGCCCATGGGTGTCACTTGCCCCTTGGCCATGAAAGGTGCCATGCTGGGCATGCCCCCTGCTATGCCCTTTGGGGACAGCAGACCCCTCACCCACTCCAACCTCTCTGTTCTGCAGGACCTGAAAATCAAGAACATGGGCTCCTGGGCCAGCCTAGTGCAGAAGCATCCAACAACCCCCTCCTCCACAGCCAAGTCATCCAGCGACAGCTTTGAGCAGTTTCGCCGTGCTGCTCGGGAGAAGGAGGAGCGTGAGAAGGCCCTGAAGGCTCAGGCCGAGCACGCTGAGAAGGAGAAGGAGCGGCTGCGGCAGGAGCGCATGAGGTGGGTGAGGGCTCTGGGCGGGGCATGGGGACTCCTGGGGCCACACCAGTTCCCAGGCTGACTGGGACCCTCTGCCCAGGAGCCGAGAGGATGAGGATGCGCTGGAGCAGGCCCGGCGGGCTCATGAAGAGGCTCGCCGGCGCCAGGAGCAGCAGCAGCAGCAGCAGCAGCGCCAGGAGCAACAGCAGCAGCAGCAGCAACAAGCGGCTGCGGTGGCTGCCGCAGCCACCCCCCAGGCCCAGAGCTCCCAGCCCCAGTCCATGCTGGACCAGCAGAGGGAGTTGGCCCGGAAGCGGGAGCAGGAGCGAAGACGCCGGGAAGCCGTGAGTCTGGAGTCCTGGTGGGGACCCTGGCCTAAGGGTTAGCTCTTGGGGGAGCTGGGAAAGGGGTACTGGAGCCTGGACAGGGAGGGGCAGCAGGGGAGCCCAGGCCCTGCTGGTCAGCGTGTGGTCATCTGGGCTCAAATGTAGGGGCCTGAGTGCTGTGTGTGAACGGGATGGGCGCTGTGAGGGGTCAGCCCTGGGGAGGGCAGTGGGTGTGAGGACTTGGAGCTGCAGGGTGGCTAGGTCACCTTCCTGACTCCCTCCTTCCTTTCTCCAGATGGCAGCTACCATTGACATGAATTTCCAGAGTGATCTATTGTCAATATTTGAAGAAAATCTTTTCTGAGCGCACCTAGGTGGCTTTTGACTTTGATTTTCTGGCAAAACATTGACTTTCCATAGTGTTAGGGGCGGCGGTGCAGGTGGGAGCAGTGGCCAGGGGATGCCTCAGGGCCTGGCCCTCCTGCATGCTGTGCCCGGGGCAGGCCTGACGGGCAGCTGAGGATTGCAGAGCCTGTCTGCCTTACGGCCAGTCGGACAGACGTCCCGCCACCCACCACCCCGCACAGGACGTCTGCTCAGCGCACGCCTTGTTACGAGCAAGTGCCGGCTGGACCCAAGCCCTGCATCCCCATGTGCGGGGCAGAGGCCCTTCTCTCCGCCAAATGTCTACACAGTATACACAGGACATCGTTGCTGCCGCCACCGTGACTGGTTTTCTGTCCCCAAGAACGTGACGTTCGTGACATCCTGCCCGCCAGGAGTCCTTCCCCACACCCCAGCAATCGCCGCCCGCTCTCAGGAGGCCAGGGCAGGCCTGCGTGGGCTGGAAGCGGGCGAGGCCAGCCCACCCCCTCGCTGGCACTGACTTTGCCTTGAACAGACCCCCCCGACCCTCCCCCACAAGCCTTTAATTGAGAGCCGCTCTCTGTAAGTGTTTGCTTGTGCAAAAGGGAATAGTGCCGTGGAGGTGTGTGTGTCCATGGCATCCGGAGCGAGGCGACTGTCCTGTGTGGGTAGCCCTCGGCCGGGGAGTGAGGCCGCCAACCAAAGTCAGTTCCTTCCCACCTGTGTTTCTGTTTTTTTTTTTTTTTCTATATATATTTTTTGTTGAATTCTATTTTATTTTTAATTCTCTCTTCTCCTCCAGACACAATGGCACTGCTTATCTCCGAAATGGTGTGATCGTCTCCTCATTGAGCAGCGGCTGCCACCGCGCTGTGGGTAGTGTGTGACCGTGGCTGTACTGTATAGTGAACATAGTTGGCATACCTTTGTTTGAAGTTTGTTGGTGACTCCACCAAACTGGTGTAAAGAAAAAAGCTCAAAAAAATCCACAAAAAAGACAAAACACACAAAAAAATCCTGCCTATATTTTACTCAGTTTCAAACTTTATTAGTCTATTTTTAATTATAAAACCAGAAAGCTGCGATTTCTTTTCCTTCCCCTCCCCCACCCCACCCATTTGTTGGCTTTTTTGTTTTTTAATGTCAGATCTGTTGAGTTGGTTTTTTGTTGTTGTTGGTTTTGTTTTTTTACTGAGAAAGGAAGGGCCAAGGGATGAGGTGGGCACCAGACCCTGGGGGCGCCACAGACTGCGACTCCCCCACCTGGCGCCCAGCCCTGACCAGCTGGCCGTTCCTGCCCGTGCTTGCTTTTTTTTTTTTTTTTTTTTTTAATTTTATAATTGGACCCCTTGGTGAGGTTACGCGTGCCATGAGAACCCACTCTACACCACGACGCTGGTGCCTCAGTGTTGGCCAAACTCTGGAGTCACTGACTGGTTTGACTTTCATACGGTGAATATGCATTTGGTCTGTACTGATCATGGAATAAACACATCTCTCTTTTTTAATGCTGGCGTCTCCCTGACGTTTCTTTGTGAACTGTTGCCTAGGCTAGGCCCAGGGGATCCCCTGGACCCCAGACCACCTCTGTACAGGATCTACCGCCAGGGGTTACCTAGCCCCTCTCCTGTGACCTGTCCCTGTCTGCCCTGGGCAGGAGCCATGCAGGGTCATACCAACCACCCCAAGCTGAAGCTGTGACACAGAGCCCAGTACCCATCCTTGTAGACCCTGGCCGAGGTGGAGGGTGTACTCCAGCAGAACCCTGGCCAAACTCCAGACAGTATTCTTCCCCTCCACGCTACTCTATCCTGTCTCCCATTCACCAAAGGTCTTGGGCCACTTCTCCTACCTTGCCTGCCTCAACCTAACTCCTCCTTTCATTTAAGCTCAGGGTTAACCAGATATTCTTAGATAAGTCTACGTCCCCCAAAATAGAATCCTAACCCCCCATGCATATACACACACACGTGCACATTGCTGCCCCAGAACGCCCACAGGTGGCCGCCCTGCCTGTGTGCCCACCTGTGTATGCACATGCCCCAGCCACAAGGCACGGGTGACGGCCAAGAAGAGCCCCTAAGATGTAAGATACAAGTATATAATTTATATGTATGTAGAGACAAACTGAAACATTTCCAGCACTGTTCATTAACCTACATCCCCTCTTTTTGACCTTTCAAGGTCCTTTATTGTCTTTGGATCTGCCAAATCTCCCTGTGAGGGTGTGGTTCAGGCATCCAGCCAGAGGCCCCCCCACTTCCTCTTTGTCCCTGCCCACTGAGGCACTTCCTCATATACCACTGTGCCGCTTCAAGTGTGACGTATTTAGGTTCTTTGGGGTTTCTTCCATCTCATCCCACCCCCTCAATTGTTCCTTGTTTTGTTCAGACACTTCCCCAGGCTGGGTCCAACTGCTGAGCTGGATAGTTTTCTCTGCACCTTCCTGCTGAAGATTTAACTCTGCCATGGCCTTCTCCACACCTCCCTGATGGGTGTCTCTCTAACTGGGTTGTAATTAGAACTGGGATCTATTTAATTTCTCCAGCCATTTCCCAACCCTTCCCACAGTACTAGAAATCTTAGTCCTATACCAGAGTAAGAGGTGTGTACAAGCCCCCACTGTACTGTATGCACGGATCGCTTGGCCAATAATTATGTCAGTGAATCTGAGACTTGTATTAAACACTTTAGACATTTGTAGAAGGGAATTCATAGAGTTTTCACTTATATATGAAAGGTTTTTTTTTTTGTGCAGTTCTCATTGCAAAAATAAACATTTGTACTGAATATAAAGTTACTCTCCTGTGACGACTGCTGTCTTTTTGTTTGAGGGTAGACAGGAGAAGCGGGGGAGGTGAGGGCGGGGGGGTCAGTGATGTGTAGCAGAGGAAGGGAGATTCCCAAGACATGCACCACCCATGTGGCCAGATTAGCGGAGTCAGGAGGGAGAGATCCTGGGAACATCAAATTGTGAGAGAATTGATTTAATGGAAGGTATAAAAGAAAAAGCTGCCAGGCACGGTGACTCACGCCTGTAATCCCAGCACTTTTGGGAGGCCGAGGTGGGAGGATCGCTTGAGGTCAGCAGTTAGAGACTAGCCTGGCCAACGTGGTGACACCCCATCTCTTGAAAAATACAAAAAATTAGCTGGGTGTGGTGGCACACGCCTGTAGTCCCAGCTACTCTGGAGGCTGCGACAGGAGAATCGCTTGAACCCTGAGGCGGAGGTTGCAGTGAGCCGAGATCATCACACCACTGCATTCCAGCTTGGGTGATACGGTGAGACTCCCAACTGGGGGAAAAAAAAAAACGCTTTGATAAAGCTTTGATGTAGGCTAATCACACAACAAAAGAAAGGTAGTGGTTAAGTAGTCCAGGGAGAACAAAAGTTTGTACACTATGGATAATGTAATCATACAGGTCTATTCAGCTCTGAGATGCGTTGTTTACTGAGGCAGAACATAAACCACTATTCACCTTTAAGTAGCAACTTCATGGACTTAATTATGGTCCCAGGACAGTAATGTTTACCAGCCTTGACAGTTCAAAGGTATATGGATAAAAGTGGGAGGTGGAAAGGGGCAAGAGGTGACAAGTGGAGTGTTTTTAAAGGAAACTAATAGGGAAACAAAAAACAGCATGTCCAGGGGTAGTGATGTGAGCAAGTCGTGGCTAATGTCATACACTGATTAAGTCAAGAAATAGAGGCGGGGCATGGTGGCTCACATCTGTAATCCCACTTTGGGAGGTGGAGGCTTGAGGATCTCTTGAGGCCAGGAGTTTGAGACCAGCCTGGACAATATAGCAAGTCCTCTCTATGAAAAGTTTTTGAAAAATTAGCTGAGTGTGGTGGCACAGGCCTGTAGTCCCAACGACAGGTTGTAGTGTTTGAGCCCAGGAGTTCGAGGCTGCAGTGAGCTATGATCGAAACCCCATCTGAAAGAAATAAAATGCTAAAAACGTTCCAGTGGCTGCTTCCGGGAGGAAGGGTAGGTGTAGCCACAGATTGCTGCCTTTTTCCCCTACATCTTTATGGATGGCTGTTTAACAGGATGTATGTCTTAGGCAAATGACTTCATCCTCGAATTTCAGGTTCATGATCTCCAGGGATGTGATTATGCTACTTAATAGGGTTGCTATACGGGTTAAGTGATGGGTGTCCCTAAAATGTTCAAGAATATCGGGAGAAGGTTGCAAAATAGGCGGAAGAAGCTGGCTGTTTTTTTTTTTGTTTGTTTGTTTTTTGTTTTTTGTTTTTTTTTTTGAGTCGGAGTCTCGCTCTGTCGCCCAGGCTGGAGTGCAGTGGCGCAATCTCGGCTCACCGCAACCTCTGCCTCCTGGGTTCACGCCATTCTCCTGCCTCAGCCTGCCGAGTAGCTACAGGCGCCGCCGCCACGCCCGGCTAATTTTTTTGTATTTGTTTGTTTGTTTAGTAGAGACGGGGGTTTCACCATGTTAGCCAGGATGGTCTCGATCTCCTGACCTCGTGATCCGCCCGCCTCGGCTTCCCAAAGTGCTGTGATTCCAGGCGTGAGCCACCGCGCCCGGCCAGAAGCTGGCTTCTTGCAGGGACAGCAGGGCCGCAAGGCTCTGTGACTCTAGGCCCCATCACACCCGGCCCTGTCCCACTTCCTTTTTCGGCCAGAACCCCAGAACCCCAGTCATTCAATAGGTCGGGTCCTCCTCGGGGGAACCAGGCCTGCCCTCTAGGAATCAGGGTATCCCCGCCTCCTTGGCCAGCTCTCGGAGCCTGGGACTCAACACCTGCCGATTGGCTCCCGGGCCAGGACCTGTCGCTTGGGCATCAGTGGCCGCCGCCGTCCAATCACAGACGTACAGGGGCGGGCGTGAGGGCCTGTTGGACCAGCAGGAGGACGGCGACGGGCCGAGGCCGCTGGACCCGCCGTTGGAACCACAGCTGGGTGAAGTCAGTGCCGCTAGGTCTGTGGAGCCAGACCCAGGGGAGAGTCGCGCACTCCGGGGTGGGGAGCACCAGGCGGGCGTCGGCCGGGCCTCCCGAAGCCTCCTCAAGCCGTTAATACCGCCCGCCCCTCCCTCCTAGTCCTACATCTGGCATTGCCTGTTCCTCTTTTTCGGCTTCCAGGCCCGCCCGATCCGCCATATTAGGTCCCGGCCTCGCCCTCCGTCTCATTGGCCCCCCCCAACCCAGGCCGACCCTCAGCTCTTTGGCCCAGGCTCCCGCCTTCTCCGCCCAACGTTAGGCGTCACCTTCTCTAGGTTCAACCCTCTCCCCGCCCACCTGCATAAGCCACGCCTACCACTCCAACTCTCTGGCTTGTAGGCCGCACCTACTCTGCATATGCCCCGCCCCTCACTCCAGGTGCCGCCCACTTAACTGAGGATCCAGGATCCCCTCCTTAAGGTTTGGGCTCGGAATTGCCTTTATTTTTTCTTGAGATGGAGTTTCCCTGTTGTCACCCAGGCTGGAGTGCGGTGGCGCGATCTGAGCTCACCGCAACCTCCACGTCCCGGGTACAAGCGATTCTCCTGCCTCAGCCTCCCAAGTAACTGGGATTACAGGCGCCCACCACCACGCCCAGCTAAGTTTTGTATTTTTAGTAGAGACGGGTTTCACCACATTGACCAGGCTGGTCTCGAGCTCTTGACCACAGGTGATCCGCCCGCCTTGGCCTACCAAAGTGCTGGGCTTACAGGGATGAGCCACCGCGCCCGGGTCGGAATTGCCTTCTTTAGACCCTCGCCCACCTGCTGCTGAGTCCTCCTGGGCCCCGCCGCAGTCGTAAGCCCCGCACACGCCCTGCTAGGCCCCGCCCATTTATTTCCCCCCTTTCCAACCCCTTCCTCCCCAGCCTCCGCACCCTACCCTTGTTTCCTGTCCCTGTCGCGCCCAGGTGTTTACCTGGCACTCAGGTGAGTCGTGTGCTCGGGCGGTTTCGGTCGGAGCCGCCCGCCTCTTCCCTCAGTGCGTCCCACAAACCCCGACGGCACGGAGGGGCCCCAGGCCAAAGGCGGTGGGCCCCTGAGCCCTGACACCGCCCTGCCACTGCTGCAGGTGACCCCGGCCGGCAGCGCCGCCGTGGTCCCGGAGCGCAGCAACATGCCCGAGCTGGTGGTAACCGCGCTGCTGGCGCCGTCGCGCCTGTCGCTGAAGCTGCTGCGCGCCTTCATGTGGAGCCTGGTGTTCTCGGTGGCGCTGGTGGCCGCGGCGGTCTACGGCTGCATAGCGTTCACGCACGTGCTGTGCCGGCCCCGGCGCGGCTGCTGCGGACGCCGTCGGAGCGCGTCCCCCGCCTGCCTGAGCGACCCCTCGCTGGGCGAGCACGGTTTCCTGAACCTCAAGGTGATCGCACGGGGGCGCTATCGGGGCTGCGGGGTCGCGTGGGGTCGAGACGGTTCAAGCCTCGGGAGGGGGGGTTCCCTAGGCTTCAGGCCGTGCCCTCCCCCTAGAGCTCGGGCCTGCGTCTGCACTATGTCTCGGCTGGACAAGGCAACGGACCCCTCATGCTGTTTCTGCACGGCTTCCCTGAGAACTGGTACGTCTGGGGCCCAGGGGCCTGAGGCGCACGGGACTCCGGGGGCAGGTGGAGCTTGGGTTCCCAAGAGTCAGGGGGAGGGCTGCGTAGATCGGGACAAGCTGAACATAGATGGGGACAGGGGTACTGGCCAGCATACCTAGGATCCCTAGGCCCTGAAGGGACAGGACAAAGGGGTATTGAGGTTGATTGAGGCTCCCTGGATTCAGGGTGTAGTTGGCTTCAGCCTCAGGCTCTGCCTCTGCCTCTGCCTGGGATTCCTCATCCTCCTTTTAGGGGAAGTTTAGAGCAGGAAGGAGGGGTTGCCAATGGTTGCTGATGGGCGTAGGGTGCAGGTGCAACCTGAGGGCCCTGACTCAGCCTCTCTCCCCCACCCGCCTGGCAGGTTCTCCTGGCGTTACCAGCTCCGGGAGTTCCAGAGCCGCTTCCATGTTGTGGCTGTGGATTTGCGAGGTTACGGCCCCTCAGATGCACCCCGGGATGTGGACTGCTACACGGTCGACCTGTTGCTGGTGGACATCAAGGATGTCATCCTAGGCCTGGGTGCAGACATACCCCCATCCTAGGCGTGGCCTCCCTCATCCTGCACACACACATACCCCCACTTTCTCCTTGCTGGAACCTACTTCCCCCACCCCTGCTTCAGTCCTACCAGGCACCTCACTTATGCCAGCTCCTTGGATTCCCACAGGTTACTCCAAGTGCGTCCTTGTGGCCCATGACTGGGGTGCCCTTCTTGCCTGGCATTTCTCCATCTACTACCCATCCCTGGTCGAGCGGATGGTTGTGGTCAGTGGTGCCCCCATGTCGGTGTACCAAGGTGTGTGTGGGAGTCCGGGACACTGGGATGTACTTGTGTGCAAGGGGGCAGGTACATGTGTATGTGTTTGCAATTCTCTGTATACCTGTCAACACATCAGGGGCCGAGGGTGCAGCAATCAACCCAGGTCCCTTCCGTTGTGGAGCTCCTCACTCGGAAATTAATGACACGCTAGACCCAGTGGCTCACACCTGTAATCCAAGCCCTCTGGGCCGCTAAGGTGGGAGGATCACTTGAGGCCAGGAGTTCAAGACCAATCTGGTCAACATAGCAAGACCCCAACTGTCTCTCCAAAAAAAAAAAAAAAAAAAAAATGGCATTGGTGGTGCACGCCTGTAGTCCCAGCTACTCGGGAGGCTGATGCAGGAGAATCTCCTGAACCCAGGAGATGGAGATTGCAGTGAGCTGAAATCATGCCATTGCACTCCAGCCTACGCAACAAGAGCAAAACTCCATCTCAAAAAATAAATATAGGCCGGGCGCGGTGGCTGGTTGCGCTTTTTGGTGGCCTTCAAGCCTGTAATGCCCCAGCACTTGGGAGGGCCGAGGCGCGGCAGATCACGAGGTGCAGTCGCAGATCGAGACATCCTGGCTTAACACGGTGAAAACCGTCTCTACTAAAAAAATACAAAAACAATCTAGCCGGGCGAGGTGGGGGCGCCTGTAGTGCCCAGCTACTCGGAGGCCTGAGGCCAGGAGAATAGGTGTAACCCAGGGAGCGCGGAGCTTTGCGAGTGAAGCTGAGATCCGGCCACGGCACTCCAGCCCCGGGCGACAGACGACGCGAGACTCCGCGCGCGAAAAAAAAAATAAATAAATAAATATATAAAATAAAATATGGTCAGGCATGGTGGCTCTCGCCTGTAATCCCTGCACTTTGGGAGGCCAAGGCCTGTGGATCGCTTGAGCCCAGAAGTTCAAAACCGGCCTGGCCAACATGGTGAAACCCCGTCTCTACCAAAAATACAAAAAATCAGCCAGGCATGGTGGTGCACACCTGTAGTCTCAGCTACTCGGGAGGCTGAGGTAAGAGCATCGCTTGAACCTGAGAAGTGGAAGTTGCAGTGAGCCAAGATTGTACCACTGCACTCCAGCCTGGACGACAGAGTAAGACTCTGTCTCAAAAATAAAATAAAATAAAATAAAATAAAATAAAATAAAATAAAAATCAATCACAATACACTTAGGACTAATCCACATTTTTTTATAGCACTTACAGTAACAAGGAACGTGCACACAGTAACCTACTTAAGGCTCCTGGGCTTGTGAAGGTTGTGTTATCCCCATGTTCCAGCTGGAGGAAACTGAGGCTGGGGAGGTTAACAATGTCTATCATATCACCTGATGTTAATACTCAGCATTGTGGTCATAACTGTGCTCTCTCTCTTTCTCTCTTTTGTTGTTTTCTTTTCTTTTCTTTTCTTTTTTTTTTTTTTGAGACAGAATCTTGCTCTGTCACCAGGCTGGAGTGCAGTGGCGTGATCTCAGCTCACTGCAACCTCCGCCTCCCAGGTTCAAGCGATTCTCCTGCCTCAGCCTCCCAAGTAGCTGGAATTACAGGCCACCACACCAGGCTAATTTTTTGTATTTTAGTAGAGACGGGGTTTCACCATGTTGGCCAAGATGGTCTCAATCTCCTGACCTCATGATCTTCCCAAAGTGCTGGAATTACAGGCATGAGCCACCATGCCCAGCAACTCTTTTTTTCTTGAGTTGGAGTCTCGCTCTGTGCAGTGCAATGGCACAATGTCAGCTCATGGCAACCTCCACTCACGGCAACCTCCGCCTCTCAGGTTCAAGTGATTCTCTTGCCTCAGCCTCCTCAGTAGATGAAACTACAGACGTGTGCCACCATACCCGGCTAATTATTTTGTATTTTTAGTAGAGACGGGATTTCACCATGTTGGCCAGGCTGGTCTTGAACTCCCGGGCTCAAGCGATCTGCCGGCCTTGGCCTCCCAAAGTACTGGGATTACAGGAGTGAGCCGCCATGCCTAGCAACCTCTACCTCCTGGGTTCAAGTGACTCTCCTTCCTTAGCCTCCAGAGTAGCGGGGACTACAGACACACGCCACCACGCCCGGCTAATTTTTGTATTTTTAGTGGCGATGGGGTTTCATTATGTTGCCCAGGTTAGCGTCTAACTCCTGACCTCAAGAGATCTATCCGCCTTGACCTCCCAAAGTGCTGGGATTACAGGCGTGAGCCACCGCGCCCGGCCTCCATATATATATATATATTTTGGTAGATACAGGGGTCTCCTTAAGTTGCTTTAGGATGAACAGAGAGTTTTGTCTGCGTCTTTCACTGCTGTATCTAGAACAAGGCCTAGCATGCAGTCGTTGCTCAATAAGTGTTAGCTGAATAAAGCAGAAGAAATGCACCCTGGCGGCCGGGCGCGGTGGCTCAAGCCTGTAATCCCAGCACTTTGGGAGGCTGAGACGGGCGGATCACGAGGTCAGGAGATCGAGACCATCCTGGCTAACACGGTGAAACCCCGTCTCTACTAAAATTAAAAAAAAAAACTAGCCGGGCGTGGTGGCGGGAGCCTGTAGTCCCAGCTACTCGGGAGGCTGAGGCAGGAGAATGGCGTGAACCCGGGAGGCGGAGCTTGCAGTGAGCTGAGATCCGGCCACTGCACTCCAGCCTGGGCGACAGAGCGAGACTCCGTCTCAAAAAAAAAAAGAAATGCACCCTGGCCTGGGCAGGGGAAGCACACCAGTGGATATGGGGGTTCCCAGGAGATGCCCCCATCCTGTGGATAGTGAAACATGGCAGGAGAGAATGTAGCTGGTGCCCATGCCAGGAGGGGTGTCTGGTACCTTCACAGACCCAGGCAGGCAGCAGTGGCATTCCTGAGGCTTGTGTGCCTGACCTGGGTGTGTGTAGGGGTGCAGGTGTGTGGGGCCATCCCAGGGGCAGGCCTTACATCTCTCCCCTAACCCTTCTATCCAGACTATTCCCTGCACCACATCAGCCAGTTCTTCCGTTCCCACTACATGTTCCTGTTCCAGCTGCCCTGGCTGCCCGAGAAGCTGCTGTCTATGTCTGACTTCCAGGTACAGAGGGTACAGGTTGAAGGGAGGAGGGAAGCAGGTCAGGGCTGGGCAGACTGGGCACCGAAGCCAGAGTCCTGCTGTGTACCTAGATTCTGAAGACCACCCTCACCCACCACAAGACAGGCATCCCACGCTTGACCCCCAATGAGCTCGAGGCCTTCCTTTATAACTTCTCTCAGCCTGGTGGCCTCATTGGGCCCCTTAACTACTACCGAAACCTCTTCAGGTAAGACCAGATGCCAAGCATGAACTTGGGAGATTTGCAGGGGCTGGGAGTGGGGGTGGGAGGCAGCCATCCTTCTGCCTATCTGTCTGCCTGTCTGTCTGTCCTGGCCACAGGAACTTCCCCTTGGAACCCCAGGAGCTGGCCACACCCACATTGCTGCTGTGGGGGGAGAAGGACACTTACCTGGAACAGGGGCTGGTGGAAGCCATCAGCAGCCGCTTTGTGCCAGGCCGCTTGGAGGCCCACATCCTGCCAGGCATGGGGCATTGGATCCCACAGAGCAACCCCCAGGAGATGCACCAGTACATGTGGGTCTTCTTACAAGACCTGCTGGACTAGTGGCCCTTGCTGGCCTGCCCAGGAGGCATGGATACTCAGGAAGGAACACACATATCTGCGTGTGCCTGGGAGTCCATACAATGTCCATACATGGGTGGACTCTTGAATCGCTCATACGTATGGGACTCCTGGATCTCACACAGGTGCACCTATGGGTGCCTTGGGACACACCAACCCCTGTACTCACACACAGGCATGGATGCATGCATGTGTAAAATCACTTCGACCCTCGGAACTGGGTATACCTCTCCTCCAGTGGAGCCAGATGCCAAGGGGCCTCACTCTGCTCTTTGCCAAAGTTGGTTCTCTGCCATAGCTGCAAAAACCTTAAACCCTGACCTTCCTGTCCCTGCCTTCCACCTCCTGCCTGGGTCTTCAGCTCAGTGCTACTCTAAATACGATACTGCTGACCACATTTGGCTACTTCAACTTAAATGTATGTTAATTGAAATGAAATACAATGAAAATGCAGTGCTCAGTCACACCAGCTGGATTTCTTTTTTTTTTCCCCTTGAGACAGAGTCTTGCTCTGTTGCCCAGGCTGCATGGAGTGCAATGGATGCAGTCTCGGCTCACTGCAGCCTCCACCTCCTGGGTTCCAGCGATTCTTGTGCCTCAGCCTCTCGAGTAGCTGGGACTACATGTGCGTCACCAGGCCTGACTAATTTTTGTATTTTCAGTAGAGATGGGGTTTTACCATGTTGGCCAGGCTGGTCTCGAACTGCTGATCTCAAGTGATCTGCCCACCTCGGCCTCCCAAAGTGCTGGGATTACAGGCGTGAGCCACTGTGCCTGTCCACACCAGCTGTATTTCACGTGCTCGATTGCCACATCAGTGAAGAAAGTTCTGTGTGGCAGCGCTGATGAGGGTAATCCTAGTTTAGGAGCAGGGGTCAGGGCCGGCCGCAGTGGCTCAAACCTGTAATCCCAGCACTTCTTTGGGAGCCGAGGTGGGTGGATCTACGCGAAGTCAGGGAATGATCAAGACCATCCTGGCTTACAACATGCGGTTGAAACGCCTGCTCTGTACTAAAAATTACAAAACATTAGCCAGCATTGGTGGTTGGCAGTGCCGTAGTCCCAGCTACGTCAGGGAGGCTGAAGGCAGCGCAGAATGTGCGCCGTGAATCGACAAGGCAGAGCTTGCAGGTGAGCCGAGACTTGCGGCAGCTTGCACTCCGAGCCTGCAATCAGTAGCTGAGGACTCCGTCTCAAAAAAAAAAAAAACAAAAAAAAAAAAAAAAAAAAAAAAAGAACAGGCGGACTCCCTCGCCTGGCCCCTGGCAACCTCCCCAAGGGCAGACCCTCATGAGCAGGCAGATGGGTGTGCAGATTCCTCTCCAGCCAGTCCCAGGAGAGCTCCCGCAAGCCCTTTCCCTCACACCCCCGTCATGACCCCAGGCTTGGTCAGGTCAAGTTCTCTTGCCCTGGCCTGGGCTGGCCTGCCTCAGATCCCTGGGAAAACAGCTCTTGTCTCTGTTAGGACAAGTGAGATTCTGGATTCAGGGCAGGAAGGGACCAGCTCCCAGAACAGCCATCTGGGATCTGAGGCCTGCCTCTCCAGCTCCTGGAAACTTCTGCTCCAAATTAGCCACAGTTTCCGCTGACTCTGGAGCCCTCTGGGGTGGGGGTTACATGTGGAGGGTGTACCACCCAGCCCCAGGCTGACCATAGCATCTGCTTGTATCTCCCTGGCTTGTGCCTGGCTTTTGGGGGACGTTACCATCATCACCTGTACTATGAGGACTGAGGGGCCCTGAGAAATACATTCTCCTGTCTCTGAGATGGGCCTGCCTGCTGGTCATCCACCTCCCTTATCCCCAGCACAACATCCTCTGTGTGTGTGTGTGTGTGTGTGTGTGTGTGTGTGTGTGTGTCAGAGAGAAAGAGAGAGAAAGAGAGAGAGAGAGAGAGATGGAGTCTTGCTCTGTTGCCCAGGCTGGAGTGCAATGGCGTGATCTCGGCTCACTGCAACCGCCTCCTGGGCTCAAGTGATTCTCCTGTCTCTACCTCCTGAGCAGCTGGGATTACAGGCGCCTGCCACCACATCCAGCTAATTTTTGTATTTTTAGCCGAGATGGGGTTTCACCATGTTGTCCAGGCTGGTCTCAAATTCCTGACCTCATGATCTGCCTACCTCAGCCTCCCAAAGTGCTGGGACTACAGGCGTGCGCCACTGCGCCCAGCACAACTTCCTTTTACTCAACATAGGTGTTATAGGTCCTAGTGATAGAGTGTGAGCCGGAAAGAGTTTAAGGAGGAGAGAGCTGACAGGACTCAGGGAAGGCTTCCCTGAAGACCAGCAGGTGGGACCCTAGCTGGGGGATGCACTTATTTATTGTTGTTTTGAGACAGAGTCTCACTCTGTTGCCCAGGCTGTAATGCAGTGGTGTGATCTTAGCTCACAGCAGCCTACACCTCCTGGGCTCAATCAATCCTCCTGCTTCAGCTTCCGGAGTAGCTGAGACTATAGGGGCATGCCACCATGCCAGGCTAATTTGCATTATTTATTTATTTATTTATTGAGAATGGAGGCTTGCTCTGTTGCCCAGACTGGAGTGTAGCAGCATGATCTCAGCTCACTGCAACCTCCACCTCATGGGTTCAAGCGATTCTCCTGCCTTAGCCTCCCCAGTAGCTAGGATTACAGGCGCATGCCACCACACCTGGCTAATTTTTGTAATTTTAGTAGAGACGGGGTTTCGCCATGTTGGCCAGGCTGATCTCGAACGCCTGACCTCAAGCCATCCACCTGCCTCGGCCTCCCAAACATTTTTTATAGAGACAGATGTCTCACTATGCTGCACAAGGTGGTCTCAAACTCCTCGGCTCAAGTGATCCTCCCACCTCGGCCTCCCAAAGTGCTGGGATTGCAGGCATGAGCCACCGTGCCCGTCTTGGGATGCACTTTTTTGGGAAGTGGGAAGTAGTGACTAGAAAGGTCCCAGGCGGGAAGAAGCTTGGGTCATTGGAGTCACAACACGCAGGCCAGGGGCTTGCTAAGGCACAGTGAGTGAGGAGGCTTCAGAGAAGAGGCCACATAGCCAGACCGCCAGGGGCTGCGAGGAGCTTGGATTCGATTCTCAAGGGGAGCCAGGGGAGGGGTTTTCAGCAGGGGAGGGACATGGCTTGCATTTTGAAGAGCTCCCTGTGGCGGTCGGACAGTCCCACGCAAGAGTGCGAGCGCCGAGGTCTGTGGGGGACTGCGCGCAGCCACAGCACAGGGCGGTCCCACTGTCCCGACCGAGCAGGGACTCCAGGGCCCGGCCCAACCCGGGGCCCCCCTGCCGGGGTGGGAGCAAGGTCCCCCGCCCCGGGGAGGCGAGAAGACAGGCAGAAGGAGGAGGGAGCCACTGAGACGTGGGGCCCCGGGACATCGGAGCTCACGGCGTAGGTTTGGGGCGAGGAGGCCTGTGGACAGGACCAGGACGGCGTCCAGGGGGCGGTGGGTCCAGTGACGGTTGCCGGGGTGACGAGGGACGGGTTGATGGTTGACCGGAACGGGTAGCGGTTGTCCGGGTGACCGGAGGGGCCCAGGCAAAGGCTGACGGGAGGCCTGGGACAGTTGCCCTGGCGACGGGGTTCCGCTGATGGTTGCTAGGGCGACGGAAAGGCGCCTTCTTCCGCCTGCGCGGCTGCAGGCGGGAGGGAGGCGGGGTCTTCTGGAGAAGGCGATCGCGTCGATTGGGCATAGTCCTGGCTAGTGAGCCAATAGAGACTCGTGTCTCTCCTAGACCCGCCTCCCCCAGCCTGAGCCAATCCCGGCCCGCTTTTTTTTTTTCTTTTTTTTTTCTTTTTTTTCCTGGCCCAAGGGCTTGTAGCGCGCATCTTTTAGGGCTGGAGCGAGACCTCGGGGGCTTGGCCTGGGGTTTCTCCCATGATCGGCCTGTCCCTCTCCCTGCCTGTAGTCCACTTTCCATCACTCACTCTCTCACTCCTCACTCATTCAGAGGTCTGCATTGATGGTCCAGTAGTAGAATTCTCACTTCCCATTCATTCATTCATCCATTCAACTGTCCCTGCCACCAGTTCTAGAAGGGATGGTGGGAGACAAAGCCGGGCTCTGACACTGCCAGCAGGGTGTGATCAGGCCCTGGTGGAATGAGAAAAGGGAGGAGCACTTACCTGGGGGGAGGGAGGGAAGGCTCCCTGGAGGAAGCAGTCTTGGAGCTGAACCTCGTAAAGCTGGGCTCCGACCCACAGAAGCCTCCCACGCAGGGATGATTTAGCATTTCCGTGAGACTGGGAGGAAAGTTTGGGATCGGATTGGAACTGTAAAAGGCTTCACATGCCAGCAGGGGAGGGTCTCGGACAGATCCGTGTGTCTGGAATGTCACTTGGGGGATGGTGAGAAGGCGGACCAGAGGGGCAGACGGAGGGTGGGGAGGCCTCAGAGGAGGATGGGCGTGGTCCAGGCAGTGGAGAACGAGACTCAAGTCCAGGCACTGGAAGAGGAGCAGATACGATGGGAAGGTACAGAGGCAGGTTTGGGATATATTCAGTCTGACGGGGCTGGATCCCAGGGTAGGGACCTAGAAGCATGTTATGGGCTAAAGACAAAAACAGCCCAGCAAGCATCGGTGTATTGTGCGGCAGAGAGTCTCTGAAGCTGGGAGGGAGGGTGACGTCTCCCTAGAGGAGAATGGACAACAAGACTGAGCCCTGAGGACCCCAACACTTCAGAGACAGGCAGAGAAGAGAGGCCACAGAGGCAGGAGATGAGGCCGGGCGCGGCGGCTCACGCCTGTAATCCCAGCTACTCGGGAGGCTGAGGCAGGAGAATCACTTGAACCTGGGAGGCAGAGGTTGCAGTGAGCCAAGATCATGCCACTGCACTCCAGCCTGGGCGACAGAGGAAGACTCCACCTCAAAAAAAAAAAAAAGAAAAGAAAAGAAAAGAAAGAAAGATCCGGCACAGTGGCTCACGCTTGTAATCCCAGCACTTTGGGAAGCCGAGGCGGGAGGATCACAAGGTCAGGAGTTGGAGACCAGCCTATCCAACACAGTGAAACCCTGTCTCTACTAAAAATACAAAAATCAGCTGTGTGTGGTGGCGGGCGCCTGTAATCTCAGCTACTCGGGAGGCTGAGGCAGAAGAATTGCTTGAACCCAGCAGGTGGAGGTTGCAGTGAGCCGAGATCGTGCCACTGTATTGCAGCCTGCGCAACAGAGCTAGACTCTGTCTGAAAAAAAAAAAAAGGATAGGAGGTGAACCAGGCAAAAGTGGTGCCCCAGCAATGGAGGAGGGAGGAGTGTCAAGGAATAGAGATGTAGTTCCTGGTGTCAAAAGCTGCTGAGAGACAAGCGTGGTGGTTCATGCCTTTAATCCCAGCATTTTGGGAGGCTGAGGAGGGAGGATCACTTCAGACCAAGAGTTTTAAGACCAGCCTTGGAAACATTGCAAGACCCCTTGTCTCAACAAAAAAAAAAAAAAAAAAAAAAAAAAAAAAAAGAATTTAAGCCTGGCTTGGCAGGGAGAGGGCTCGTGCTGTAGTTTCCCAGCTAGACTCAGGGGAGGGCTGAGAGGGGGATTGGGCTTGAGCTGTGAGGGTAAGGAGGAGCGTAACAGGTGAGCTGTGATCCTGCCACTGCATTCCAGCCTGGGCCAGACAGAGCAAGACCCTGTCTTGGACAACAAAGCAAAATCCATCGGCTCACTTGTGTAATCCCAGTACTTTGGGAGGCCAAGGTGAGCAGATCACTTGAGGCCAGGAGTTCAAGATCAGCCTGGCCAACATGGTGAAACTCTGTCTCTACTTAAAAAAAAAAAAAAAAAATTAGCTGGGCTTGGTGGCGGGTGCCTGTAGTCCCAGCTACTCAGGAGACTGAAGCATGAGAATTGCCTGAACCTGGGAGGTGGAGGTTGCAGTGAGCTGAGATTGTGCCACTGCACTCCAGCCTGGGAGACAGAGCGAGACCTTGTCTCAAACAAAAAGGAAAAACAACAACAACAACAAAAAAAAACAGGCCGGACGCGGTGGCTCACGCCTGTAATCCCAGCACTTTGGGAGGCCGAGGCAGGTGGATCACCTGAGGTCAGGAGTTCGAGACCAGCCTGACCAATATGGAGAAACCCCATGTCTACTAAAAAAAATACAAAATTAGCCGGGCTTGGTGGTGTACGCCTGTAATCCCAGCTACTCGGGAGGCTGAGGCAGGAGAATCGCTTGAACTTGGGATGCGGAGGTTGCGGTGAGCTGAGATGGCGCCATTGCACTCCAGCCTGGGCAACAAGAGTGAAACTCCGTCTCAAAAAAAAAGAAAAAAAGAAAACCCAAAACAAAACAAAAAACCAACTGCTGAGATAATCAAGCGAGAGCCATGGAAATCTCCAAGTTATGAGGAAGGAAAGCCAGGAGTGAGACTGAAGGCAGAGGGCTTGGCTGCTCTGAATGAGGTTAAGCAGGGATGGGCAAGAGAATATTGGAGGCTTGGGGAAAAACAATGGAATACATTCAAACAGAGTAATGCGGTCAGGCACCCAGGCTCACACCTGTAATCCCAGAGCTTTGGGAGACTGGGGAGAGAGAATCGCTTGAGTTTAGGAGTTCGTGACCAGGCTGGGCGACACAGTGAGACCCAGTCTCTAAAAAATAATAATAATAAAAAAAAGACAAACCGGAGAATTTGAGGCAGGTTTGCTGCAAGGACTATACACAGAGGCATGGGCAGAGTTTGGGGAAACCAACAGGAGTTGGTGAGACACCCAGGGCAAGCATCCTTGGGGATCCTTTATCATTTTTGGATGCTCCCGATGGGGCAAGGGGAAGGATGTTAGCAGAGCCTAGGGAGAGAGTCGTGTGGATGATGGACACAGCCAAGTTGAGGCGACCCTGCAGGGAAGGACCCAGGAGGATTAGTGTCACTTTCCTCTGACTACTTTTTTTTTTTTTTTTTTTGAGACAAGTTGTCCATCTTGTCGCCCAGGTTGGAGTGCAGTGACGTGATCTCAGCTCACTGCAACCTCTGCCTCCCAGGTTCAAGTGATTCTTCTGCCTACGCCAAGTAGCTAGAATTATAGGCGCCCGCCGCCATGCCCAGCGATTTTTGTATTTTTAGTAGAGATGGAGTTTCACCATGTTGGCCAGGTTGGTCTCAAACTTAGGTGATTCAGCCGCCTTGGCCTCCCAAAGTGCTGGGATTAGAGACATGAACCACCATGCCTGGCCAATTTTTGTATTTTTAGTAGAGATAGGGTTTCACCATGTTGGCCAGGTTGCTCTCAAACTCCTGACCTCAAGTGATGTGCCCTCCTCGGCCTCCCAAAGTACCGGGATTACAGGCGTGGGCCACTGCACCTGGCCAGATTTTCACTTCATCATGGTAGAGATTTCAGCCTATGGCTAAGGAAGAAGGTAATGAAAGCCTAGGGGAGGAGCTCCCCTTCTCTCATGTAGGAGGGAAGGTAATTGGGACAGTGGGGACAAGTGCTACCCCTACAGGAAGGAGGACAAACTTCTGGGGCCAGGGAGGCAAAAATGAGCAGTAAGGGCAGGGGTCCCCAAACCTCAGGCCACAGAGAAACGGGGCCGTACAGCAGGAGCTGAGTGGCAGGAGAGCCAGAGAGGCTCCATCTGTATTTACAGCCCCTCCCGCTCCGCACATTACCACCTGAGCTCTGCCTCCTGTCAGATAAGCAGCAGCATTAGATTCTCATAGGAGTGCAAATCCTACTGTAAACCGCGCATGCAAGGGATCTAGACTGCATGCTCCTTATGAGCATCTAATGACTGATGATCTGTCACTGTCTCGCATCACCCTCAGATGGGACCGACTAGTTGTAAGAAAACAAGCTCAGGGCTCCCACTGATTCTACATTATGGTCGTATCATTATTTCATCTATAGTGTAATGTAATAATAATAGAAATGAAGTGCACAAAAAAATCTAACGCGTTTGAGGCTGGTCGTGGCAGCTCATGCCTGTAATTCCATCACTTTGGAAGGCCGAGGCAGATGGATCACTTGAGAACAGGAATTAGAGACCAGCCTGGCCAACATCATGAAACCCTATCTACGGAAAATACAAAAACTAGTTGGGCATGGTGGCGCATGCCTGTAATTCCAGCTAATCAGGAGGCTGAGGCACAAGAATCACTTGAACCCAGGAGGCAGAGGTTGCAGTGAGCTGAGATCACGCCACTGCACTCCAGCCTGGGTCACAGAGCGAGACTCTGTCTCAAATACATAAATATAAATAAAAATGTAGACCAAGTGTGGTGGCTCATGCCTGTAATCCCAGCACTTTGGGAGGCCGAGGCGGGCAAACCACCTGAGGTCAGATGTTCGAGACCAGCCTGGCCAACATGGTGAAACTCTGCCTCTACTAAAAATACTAAAACTGGCCGGGCGCGGTGGCTCAAGCCTGTAATCCCAGCACTTTGGGAGGCCGAGACGGGCGGATCACGAGGTCAGGAGATCGAGACCATCCTGGCTAACACGGTGAAACCCCGTCTCTACTAAAAAAATACAAAAACTTAGCCGGACGAGATGGCGGGCGCCTGTAGTCCCAGCTACTCGGGAGGCTGAGGCGAGAGAATGGCGTAAACCCGGGAGGCGGAGCTTGCAGTGAGCTGAGATCCGGCCACTGCACTCCAGCCTGGGCGACAGAGCAAGACTCCGTCTCAAAAAAAAAAAAAAAAAAATTGGTCAGGCATGATGGCACATGCCTGTAATCTCAGCTACTCGGGAGGCTGAGGCAGGAAAATCGCTTGAACCCAAGAGGCGAAGGTGGCAGTGAGCCGAGGTCACACCATTGCACTCCAGCCTGGACAAGAGCGAAACTCCATCTCAAAAGAAAACAAAAAAGAGCCAGGCACAGTGGCTCATGCCTGCAATCTCAGCACTTTGGGAGGCTGAGGCAGGTGGATCACCTGAGGTTGGGAGTTCGAGACCAGCCTGACCAACACAGAGAAACCCTGTCTCTACTAAAAACACAAAATTAGCTGGGTGTGGTGGTGCATGCCTGTAATCCCAGCTACTAGGGAGGCTGAGGCAGGAGAACTGCTTGAACGCAGGAGACGGAGGTTGTAGTGAGCCGAGATTCAGCCATCGCACTCCAGTCTGGGCAACAAGAGCACGAAACTCCGGCTCAAAAAAAAAAAAAAAAAAGAAAGAAATACATAAGGTATAGAAAACTAGATTATCTTAATTAGCCATAAAAGGAACACTGTAGGCTGGGCACAGTGGCTCACGCCAGTAATCCCAGCACTTTGGGAGGCTGAGGTGGGCAGATCACGAGGTCAGGACATAGAGACCATCCTGGCTAACATGATGAAACCCCATCTCTACTAAAAAATACAAAAAATTAGCCGGGCGTGGTGGCGGGCACCTCTAGTCCCAGCTACTCGGGAGGCTGAGGCAGGAGAATAGTGTGAACCTGGGAGGCGGAACTTGCAGTGAGCCGAGATCACGTAATTGCACTCCAGCCTGGACGACAGAACGAGACTCCGTCTCAAAAAAAAAAAAAAAAAAACACACAAAAAAAGAAAATTGTATAAAAATCTGAACTCACCAAAACAAACTGCACCAAACTTGCTGTTCCTAAAACATCCCACAGTATGATTATTTTCTGAACAATACATACAACAATTTTTAGGTTAGTCTAAAATGTCAGAATTCTGATGATCTTCAAATATCAGCCATAATGGATATGAACTCAATTATGACAAAATCCTACAGAGCAAAAAACCACGGAGTATTTCCAGCACATGTCTCCTGTAAATATTTTTTTGCCAAGATAATTAGAAATTATTACATAGTATTTATTACCCAGCTTTCCAAACCATTTACTGAAAAAGCTTATGAATTGTTTGGAAATGTTTTTGCTGAATGCACCCCTGCTATTTAGACAATATGCATGACCAAGGAGATTTAAGTAGTTAATTAACAAGCAATCTATGAAATCATTATATTCAGAAGCATTGAGCACTTCCTAATTACAAGTCACTGTTAGGGACAAAATAATTAATATTGATAATATTCATACAGCATTTACTGTGGATCAGCCACAGTTCTAAGTTTTCTAGGAATTAACTAACCGAAGGTTCTTAATAATTCTGGAACTTATTCCCATTTTACAAAGAAGAAACTGAGGCACAAAGAGCTAAAGATTTTGTCCAAAATCACAGTGCTGATAAGTGGCAGAGCCAAGAGTCAAATCCAGATGATCTGGCTTCAGTCTTATGTCATACTGCTTCTCTAAATAACAAGAAAAGTTATAGTAGAATAATAATAAAAAGGAATCAGTACAGAATCTACACAAAAATACTGAAACAAAAGAGGAAGAAAGGAATTAGTACAGGAAGGGGAAAGGGTGAAGCATGGCAGATGAAGACCATACAACAGAAAAAATTCCCTCACAGAACTGACAAAGACCATTAACAAAGATCCTTGCAGTCCCACCCACCCCCGAATGGCCCTGTAAAATGAGAGCTAGGGGCACAGACTAAAGGCAAATCTCAGAGGAAAACAGCAAAATGTTTAAAATAAAATAAAATTATAATAGCACTCAGAAAAAAAGTGAACAAAGAAAAATAACGCCATCACAAAAACGAAAGTCTTCAATGGGAGAGAAGAAAGTGGACATTGCTGAAAATACAGTAAGAGTCATGAAAGCCAAGAATGGTTAAAAAAAAAAAAAAAATGAGCAAGACAATGAAAAAAGAATAAAAAGTTAAAAAGATTTCCAAAACAGCCCAGTGGCTCATTCCTATAATCTCAACACTTTAGGAGGCCAGTGGGGGAGAACTGCTTGAGCCCAGGAGTTCAAGACCAGCCTGGGCAACTTGGTGAAACCCTGTCTTTACAGAACAATTTTTCAAAAATTAGCCAGGTATGGTGGCACATGCTTGTAGTCCCAGCTACTCAGGAGGTTGAGGTCAGCTTTAGCCCAAGAGTTCAAGGCTGCAGTGAGCCATGATGGCATCACTGTACTCCAGCCTGAATGACAGCCAGATCCTGTCTCAAGAATAAATAAATAAAATAAAAAATTAAAATTAAAAGATTTTCGGGGGACGAGGTGGCTCACGCCTATAATCCCAGCACTTTGGGAGGCCGAAGCAGGTGGATCATGAGGTCAGGAGTTCAAGACCAGCCTGGCCGACATAGTAAAACCCTGTCTCTACTAAAATACAAAATTAGCCAGACGGCCAGGCGC
>NW_016826746.1:195779-208349 GCF_001698545.2 Rhinopithecus bieti
TTTTTTTTTTTTTTTTTTTGAGACAGAATCTCACTCTTTGTTGCCCAGGCTGGAGGGCAGTGGCATGCTCTTGGCTCACTGCAACCTCAGCCTCCCAGGTTCAAGCAATTCTCGTGCCTCAGCCTCCCATGTAGCTAGGATTACAGACACCTGCCACCATACCCGGCTGATTTGTTTTTGTATTTTAGTAGAGACAGGGTTTCACCATGTTGCCCAGGCTGGTCTCGAATTCCCGAGCTCAGGCAATCTGTCCATCTCAGCCTCCTTCCAAAGTGCTAGGATTACAAGCATAAGCCACCATGCCTGCCCCCAGCCACTGCTTATTCTTATCTGCTGTTTTGATTCCAGCCACCATAGAGTGTGAGGTAGTATCTCATGGTAGTTTTGATCTGCACTCCCCTGAAAGCTGATGATGTTAACCATCTTTCTATGTGCTTATTTCTTTACTTCTTATTAGCCAATCTTGCATTACTCCAATTCTCTGTAATAGTTGAGTAATCCTTATATTAAACCTTATCTAGTCAAGTTACCATGTGATTTATCTTTTAATTGGATCCAGACTCCTGCAAGACGAGTAGTCCGTGACTTCCTGAGTAGAAATCAGATGATCTACAATGGTTTTAAAAATAGAGAACAGAAGAGTAAAGCTGAAAAATACTTTGTCACTGGCCAGGTATTCCCTTTAGAAGTAGGTAAGAGGCCTGGTGTGGTGGCTTATGCCTGTAATCCCAACACTTTGGGAGGCTGAGGCAGGCAGATCACCTGACGTCAGGGTTTGGAGACCAGCCTGGACAACATGGTGAAACACTGTCTCTACTAAAAATACAAAAATTAACGAGGCGTGGTGGTGGGCCCCTGTAATCCCAGCTACTTGGGAGGCTGAGGCAGGAGAATCATGTGAACCTGGGAGGTGAAGGTTGCAGTGAGCCAAGATCACCCCACTGCACTCCAGCCTAGGTGTTCAAGGCAGAGGTTGCAGTGAACTAAGACTGCACCAATGCACTCCAGCCTGGGTGACGAGTGAGATGCCATCCTAAAAAAAAAAAAAAAAGTTGTAGCAGAAGGATAAAACATGTATGGGAACTTTAAAACCTTTAACTCAAACAGTGGCTTTTTTCTGTTGAAGGAAGGGTAAGGGAAAAACACATTAGGAAGCCTTTCAGTAAAAAATGTAATGTCCTCTTTCTTTAAAAAATAAAAAAAAACTCAAGCAAGATGGCATATTAGGATTTAATGACAGCTGGACGCGGTGGCTCACGCCTGTAATCCCAGCACTTCAGGAGGCCAAGGTGGGCGGATCACGAGTTCGGGAGAAGGAGACCATCCTGGCTGACATGGTGAAACTCCATCTCTACTAAAAATACAAAAAATTAGCCGGGTGTGGTGGTGGGCGCCTGTACTCCCAGCTACTCGGGAGGCTGAGGCAGGAGAATGGCGTAAACCCGGTGGCGGAGAGCCTGCAGTTAGCCGAGACTGCGCCACTACACTCCAGCCTGGGCGACAGAGCGAGACTCCGTCTCAAAAAAAAGAAAAAATTTAATGATAGGGCCAGGCACAGTGGCTCATGCCTCTAATCCCAACACTTTGGGAGGCCAAGGTGGGTAGATCACCTGAGGTCCAGAGTCCAAGACCAGCCTGACCAACATGAAGAAACCCCATCTCTACTAAAAATACAAAAATTAATCAGGCATGGTGGCACATGCCTGTAACCCCAGCTACTCAGGAAGCTGAGGCAGGAGAATCGCTTGAACCCGGGAGGTGGGGGTTGCAGTAAGCCAAGGTCATGCCATTGCACTCCAGCCTGGGCAACAAGAGGGAAACTCTGTCTCATTAAAAAAAAAAAAAAAAAAAAAAAAAGATTTAATGATGATATAATTATTTGTTCTATTCTTGTATGTGTAAAACACATCATCAGAAAATATAGGCCGGGCACGGTGGCTGACGCCTGTAATCTCAACACTTTGGGAGGCTAAAGTGGGTGTATTACTTGANACCAACATGGAGAAACCCCATCTCTGCTAAAAATACAAAATTAGCCAGGCGTGGTGGCTTATGCCTGTCATCCCAGTTACTTGGGAGGCTGAGGCAGGAGAATCGCTTGAACGCGGGAGGCAGAGGTGGCGGTGAGCTGAGATCGTGCCATTGCACTCCAGCCTGGGTGAGAAGAGTGCAACTCCGTCTCAAAAAGAAACCCAAACAAACAAAAAGCGACTTCTCTTCCTCCACTTCCTTTTCTTCTCCATCAGTTCTCACACCCCAACACCCCAGTCTTTTCCTCTGACCTAGCCCCTGATCCAGTGGGGTGTGGATATGTCTATGCGCATACAGAGGGTCTCAGGAAGTCTCGAGGGCTGGCCCTGGACACGATCAGGTTCCCAACTCCTAATTTATTCATTCATCCAGCTGAAAATGATTTCACTTACTGTGCTTCAGGCTCTGTGCTGGATGTTGGGGACTCAGCACTGACCAAGACAGACGCTCACCTAGCTCAGAATCTGACGGGCCAGCCAGGCGGGATCACATGGAGTCATCAGAGCCCTGATGGAGGCTGTGTGAAACCTCAGGGAAGGCTCCCTGGGAGAAGAGAATGACAGGCCTTCCAAAGTGATTCTTTTCGACCAGGCGCAGTGGCTCACGCCTGTAATCCTAACACTTTGGGAGGCCAAGGTGGGTGGATTGCTTGAGCTCAGGAGTTTGAGACCAGCCTGGGAAACATGGTGAAATCCCGTCTCTACTAAAATACAAAAAAATTACCCCAGGTGCAGTGGCTCATGCCTGTAATCCCAGCACTTTGGGAGGCTGAGGTGGGTGAATCACTTGAGGTCAGGAGTTCAAGACCAGCCTGACCGAACTCCTGACTCTACTAAAAATACAAAAAATTAGCCAGCTGTGATGGCGGGTGGTTGTAATCTCAGCTACTTGGGAGGCTGAAGCAGAAGAACAGCTTGAACCCGGGAGGTGGAGGTTGCAGTGAGCAGAGATCGTGCCACTGCACTCCAGCCTGGGCAACAAGAGTGAAACTCTGTCTCAAAGAGAGAGAGAGAAAAAAAATTACCTGGGCATGGTGCTGCGCGCCTGTAGTCCCAGCTACTCGGGAGGCTGAGGCATGAGAATTGCTTGAACCTGGGAGGCAGAGTTTGCAGTGAGCAGAGATCGTACCAGTGCACTACAACCTGGGCGACAGAATGAGACTCTGTCCCCAAAAAACCAAAAAAACCCAAAGTGATTGTTTGTAAACTAAATCAGATCAGCTTCTTGTGCTAAAACCCTCCAGTGGCTTCACCTTCACTGTGCTTGGGCTAGAATCCCAGACCCTCTGGCCCCTTGGGAGTCAGCCCCACCCGCTTCCCTGACCTCCTCCCCTTTGCTCATTCTGCACCCGGCACCCAGGCTTCCTCACTGGTCCTCTCATCCACCCTCTCCTTCCTCCTCTGGGCCTTTGCACTTGCTGTTCACTGTCTGGAACACCCTAGCCCTGGATGTTTGCCTCGCAGGCTCCTCTTCTCCTTTGGGTGACTTCCCCGCTCTCCCTCACATTTAACCATCTTGTCTCAATGGCTCTGTTTTGGTTTCTTTTCTTTCTTTTCTTTTTTTTTGAGATGGAATATCCCTCCGTCACCCAGGCTGGAGTGCAGTGGTGCGATCTCGGCTCATGGCAACCTCCACCTCCCGGGTTCAAACGATTCACCTGCCTCAGCCTCCCAAGTCACTGGGACTACAGGCGCCCGCCACCATGCCCGGCAAATTTTTGTATTTTTAGTAGAGACGAGGTTTCACCATGTTGACCCAGGCTGGTCTCCAACTCCTGATCTCAGGCGATCCGCCCACCTCAGCCTCCCAAAGTGCTGGGATTACAGGCATGAGCCATTATACCCAGCCTCTTTATTATTATTTTTTTAAGACAGGGTCTTGCTCCTTTGCTCAGGCTGGAGTACAGTGGCACAATCATAGCTCTCTGCAGCCTCAAACTCTGGGCTCAAATGATCCTCCTGCCTTAGCCTTGGAAGTAGATGCACCACCTGTGCCTGGCTAATTTAAAAGATTTCCTTAGGCCAGGCGCAGTGGCTCACGCCTGTAATCCCAGCAGTTTGGGAGGTCAAGGCAGGTGGATCACGAGCTCAGGGGTTCGAGACCAGCCTGACCAACATGGTGAAACCCACATACACACACACACACACACACACACACACACACACAAAACAAACAAACAAAAAAAAACAAAAAAAAAAACTAGCTGGGCATGGTGGCGCATACTTGTAATCCCAGCTACTCAGGAGGCTGAGGCAGGAGAATCGCTTGAATCCAGGAGGCGGAGGTTGCAGTGAGCGGAGATGGTGCCACTGCACTCTAGCCTGGTGACAGAGCGAGACTCTGTCTCAAAAAGAAAA
Source organism: Rhinopithecus bieti (assembly GCF_001698545.2). NCBI lineage: Eukaryota > Metazoa > Chordata > Mammalia > Primates > Cercopithecidae > Rhinopithecus > Rhinopithecus bieti. Next base: position 200,168 of record NW_016826746.1, read on the forward strand.
AAAGAAAAAATTCTTTCGAAGAGACAGGTGGGGTCTCGCTATGTTGACCAGACTGGTTCTGAACTCCTGGACTCAAGTGATACTCCTTCCTTTGCCAAAGTGCTGGGACTACAGGTGTGAGCCACCGCGCCCGGCCTTGATGGTTCCGTTTGCCTGTTTGTTTCTTGTCTGTTTCCCTTCTCAGGGCAGGAACTGGCTCTGTCTTGGGTCACCTCTGTCTACAATAAGGCCTGGCACCAAGTAAGTGTCCAGTAAATGTTTGTTGAACCACTGAATGAAGGTGAGAAGAGCTGGAGGGTCAGAGTAAGCAGCCAGGTGAAAGGAGCCTTTGTGGTATGAGAAGCATGTTCCTACCAGTGGGAACTTTGCAGGCAAAGGCTGGCAAGGCCAAGAGGCAGGGAGATGGAGCTGATGAGGTGGGGAGGAATTGCGTTACTTCAGGCAATGGGGAGCCATGGAAGGTTCAAGCGTCGGAGTGTCCCAGGGAAGCAGTGTCCAGGGGACACGGCTGGGTCCAGCCTCCCCACACTTGCCGAAGGCCCACACTCAACTGCCCTCACCCCTGCTGGTTCTCACTAGGCTCCCACAGCCCACTGCCTGGCTGGAGAACCTGGCCCCAGCTTCTGGGCAGAAGGCGGGACTGCAGTCCCAAGAGGAAAAGCCAAGGGCACATTCTCAGGTTCCTGGTCAGCGGGCCGGCAGCTGTGTCTTGGCCTGGCCCCAGGTCCCGCATCCCCAGGGACTGAGCTCATGGAGGAGAAATGCAGTCCCCAGCCAAGGCAGCCAGCAGGAGCCGGAGAGGGGGCTCAAGCCCACCCCCGCCACATTGGGAACTGTGCGGCTGCAGGCTGCAAGGCCATGGGAAGGGTTGCTCCGACTGCCCCGTCCCCTAGGGATCTGGACACCTTGGGTGGGTCCCACCACAGTGGCTGGAGGGCAGTGGCAGGAACCCGCAGCTGAGACCCCATCTTTGGCTGAGCGGGTGCTCTGTAGATATGTCTTTCTTCTTTTCATTTGAGACAAAGTCTTGCTCTGTTGCCCAGACTGGAGTGCAGTGGTGCAATCTCGGCTCACTGCAACCTCTGCCTCCCAGGTTCAAGTGATTCTCCTGCCTCAGCCTCCCAAGTAGCTGGGATTACAGGCGTCTGCCACCAGGCCTGACTAATTTTTGTATTTTTAGTACGGGTGGGGTTTCGCCATATTGGCCAGGCTGGTCTCAAACTCCTGACCTCAAGTGATCCGCCCATCTCAGCCTCCCAAAGTGCTGGGATTACAGGCATGAGTCACCGCTCCTGGCCAGGTCTTTCTTCTTTTAGTCTGTATTCCCCCGTGCAGTCCTCTGCCTGTGTTTTCACCATTACTGCCCCCTCTCCCACAGACCAGGGTGTGCTGTATCAGCAGTCACAGACTCTGAACTTCCCGCCTAGTGAAATGTGTGTCCAGGGTCCTTGGTTGCGCCTAGTGATGAGGGGCTCAGCACCTCCTACAGCATCCATTCCAGCAGGAAGCCCTTTCTCAATTGTTTGAACACAGGAGGTGGAGTTGCAATGAGCCGAGATCGAGCCACTGCACCCCAGCCTGGGTGACAGAATGACACTCTGTCTCAAAAAAAAAAGAAAAAAAGAAAGAAAAGAAAAGAAAAGAAAAGAAAAGAAAAGAAAAGAAAGAAAGAAAGAAAGAAAGAAAGAAAGAAAGAAAGGCCCTTCTCAGATGGGCCAAGGGAGGAGCTGACCTTCCTTGAGGGCCCTAACTTTGCCCCTCAATCCCTAGACTCTTCTGTGGAACCATAGTCCACCCCTGCCTGCAAAATTATACTGAATAGAGTGGTTTGAGGTCCCCAAAGTTGCTTTTTTTTGGGGGGGGACGGGGTCTCACTCTGTCACCAGGCTGGAGTGCAGTGGTGCAATCTTGGGTCACTACAACCTCCACCTTCCGGGTTCAAGCAATTCTCCTGCCTCAGCCCCCCGAGTAGCTGGGACTACAGGTGCATGCCACCACACGCGGCTAATTTTTTGTATTTTTAGTAGAGACGGGGTTTCACCATGTTAGCCAGGATGGTCTGGATCTCCTGACCTTGTGATCTGCCTGCCTTGGCCTCCCAAAGTGCTGGGATTATAGGCATGAGCCACCACACCTGGCCCTGAAGTGGCTCTTCTGGGCTGGGCTTCTCAGCTCCTTCAGCCCCTTCCTGAGTCACCAAACTGTCCCATGTCACCTGCTTTGTGCTTACCCCATGCTGGGGGATGCTGGGACCCTTGAGAAACCTCATCCTCTGTCTACCTCAGTCTTTTGTTTGTTTGTTCGTTTTTTGTTTTTGTTTGGAGACAGGGTCTCAGTCTGTCACCCAGGCTGGAGTGCAGGGGCACAATCTCAGCTCACTGCAACCTCCACTTCCCAGGCTCAAGCGATCCTCACACCTCAGTCTTCCGAATTGCTGGGACTACAGGTATGCAGCAGCATGCCTGGATAATTTTTGTGTTTTTTGTAGACACGGGGTTTTATCATGTTACCCACGCTGGTCTGAAACTGTTGCCCTCAAGTGACCTGCCCTCCTCGGCCTCCCAAAGTGTTGGGATGACAGGCGTGAGCCACTGCACACAGCCAACCCTTAGTCTTTACACAGGGGACAAACCAGGGTACAGACACCCCCAACCCCTTGTGAACAAGGCTGAGCCATGGAGAAAAAGGGCACCAGAAGAGCAGGGGTGTCGGGGAGACAGGGGTGCAGACTGAGGGGCAGGGAGGACTTCCTGGAGAGGTATCCTTGAAGAATGGATAGGAGGTAACCAGAAACAGAAATAAGGGGCCAGGCACAGTGAGTCAGGCCTGGAATCCCAGCACTTTGGGAGGCCAAGAGCGGGAGGATCGCTCAAGCTCAGGAGTTTGAGACCAGCCTGGGCAACATAGCAAGACCCCCATCGCTACAAAAAATACAAAAATTAGCAGGGTTCGTGGTAAGCACCTGTAATTCCAACTACTCAGGAGACCGAGGTGGGAGGATCACTTAAGCCTGGGAGGTCAAGGCTGCAGTGAGCCGTGATCACACCACTGCACTCCAGCCTGCACTATAGAATGAGACCCTGTCTCTATTAAAAATAAGTAAATAAAATAAAGAGGCCAGGCGCGGTGGCTCAAGCCTGTAATCCCAGCACTTTGGGAGGCCGAGACGGGCGCGATCAGCGAGGTCAGGCAGATCGACATCCTGGCTAATACGGTGAAACCTCCGTCTCTAGCTAAAAATAATACAAAAAAACTAGCGGGCATCGGTGGGCGGGCGCGCTGTAGTCCCAGCTACTCGCGGAGGCTGAGGCACGGAGAATGGCGGGAAAACCGGGAGGCGGAGCTTGCAGTGAGCTCGAGATTCGGCCAGCTGCACTCCCCAGCCCTGGGGCGACAGAGGGCGAGAACTCCGTCTGAAAAAAAAATAATAAATATAAAATCAATAAAATAAAAATAAAATAAAATAAAGAAATAAATAGAAAGAAAGAAAGAAAGAGAGCAAGCAGGCCGGGCATGGTGGCTCACGCCTGTAATCCCAGCACTTTGGGAGGCTGAGGCGGGCAGATCACTTGAGGTCAGGAGTTCGAGACCAGCCTGGCCAATATGGTGAAACCCCATCTCTACTAAAAATACAAAAATTAGCCGGGTGTGGTGGCGGACACCTGTAATTCCATGGGAGGCTGAGGCCGGAGAATCACTTGAACCTGGGAGGTGGAGGCTGCAGTGAGCCGAGATTGCGCCACTGCACTCCAGCCTGGGCGACAGAGCGAAACTCCATCTCAAAAAAAAAAAAAAGAAAGAGAGTAGCTTGAGCAAAGGGGCGGCCTTTCTGAGAACTGTGTGAGAAACAGCGGAACATTCCCTCTAGCTGGAAAAAAATGAATTTTCGAAGAGGTCACGCTGGCTGTGGGTTCCTGCTTGGGGAGGAAGCAGCTGGGTGTCTCTGGCAGAGGGAAGCGCCCAGGCAAACACCATGCAAGGCCTGCTGGGTGCAGATGAGGTTTGACATGGTGTGACGATGTTGTTTTTTTGTTTGTTTGTTTTTGCTGGGGGGTTGGTGGGGAGGGTTAGGAAGGAGAGGGTCAGTCCCGGCCCAAGGGGCCCGAAAGCAGGACGGTCTTGGATTTCCTTCCTGGGTGGTGGGCATGACGCAGGACTAGATCTGTGTCTGCCCCCACGGGCCTGTTGACTCAGCACAGTCGCCGTGAGTCAGCGTGTACCCCTTCTTAGGCAACTTTTGTCTATTCCTCTGCCCAACCCCTACCCTGCCCCTGTACTCCATGTGGCCAGGAGTCACTGAGACCCAGGTTCTTTTTTTTTTTCTTTTTCTTCCTTTTTTTTTTTTTTTTTTGAAACAAGGTCACTCTGTTGTCCAGGCTGCAGTGCAGTGGTGTGACCATGGCTCCCTGCAGTCTGGAACTCCTGGGCTCAAGTGATCCTCCTGCCTCAGCCTCCTGAGTAGCTGGGACTACAGGTGTACACCACCACATCCTGCTAATTGTTTCTTTTTTGTTTTTGTTTTTGTAGAGACAGAGTCTCACTATGGCCCAGTCTGGTCTCAAACTCTGAGCTCAAGTGATCCTCCTGCCTCAGCCTCCCAAAGTTCTGAGATTACAGGTGTGCTACACTGTGCCCAGCCAGGTTATTTTTTCTTTTTTTTGAGGTAGTCTTGCTCCAAGGCTGGAGTGCAGTGTCATGATCATAGTTCACTGCAGCCTGGAACTCCTGGGCTCAAGTGATCCTCCTGCCTCAATCTTCCTAGTAGCTGGGACTATAGGCGTGCACCGCAATGCCTGGCTTGAGACTTAGCGTCAAACCTCAACTTTTTTTCCAGAAAGGCTGCAGTGAGTCACTGTCTTTTTTTTTTTTTCTTTTTTGAGACGGAGTTTCACTCTTGTTGCTCAGGCTGGAGTGCAATGGTGCGATCCTAGCTCACTGCAACCTCCTCCTTCCAGGTTCAAGTGATTTTCCTACATCAGCCTCCTGAGTAGTTGGGATTAAAGTCACCCGCCACCATGCCCAGGAAATTTTGGTATTTTTAGTAGAGATGGGGCTTCACCATGTTAGCCAGGCTGGTCTCGAACTCCTGACCTCAGGTAATCCACCCACCTCAGCCTCCCAAAGTGCTGGGATTCCAGGCGTGTGCCACCGTGGCCGGCCTGTCTTCTCTAAGTTATACAGCTGCACCTGTAAGATGGAAATGGTCAAATATCTTCACCTCCTGCCCTCTCAGAAGCCAGGGCAAGACCAGGGGTTGTCAGTGATGCTAGATGCTGGTCAGTCATTCAACTTTCTTTGTTGTTGTTGTTGTTGTTTTGAGACAGAGTCTCGCTTTGTCACCTGGGCTGGAGTGCAATTGCACGATCTTGGCTCACTGCAACCTCCACCTCCTGAGTTCAAGCGATTCTCTTGCCTCAGCCTCCTGAGTAGCTGGGATTACAGGAACATGCCACTAAGCCTGGCTAATTTTTGTAATTTTAGTAGAGGCAGGGCTTCACCATGTTGGTCAGGCTGGTTTCGAATTCCTGACCTTATGATTCGCCCGCCTCGGCCTCCCAAAGTGCTGGGATTACAGGCATGAGCCACTGTGCCCGAGCTCAACTTTCATCCTTAGCACTCTCTCTCGCTCTCTTTTTTTTTTTTTTTTTTTTTTTTTTGAGACGGAGTCTCACTCTGTCGCCCGGGCTGGAGTGCAGTGGCCAGATCTCAGCTCACTGCAAGCTCCGCCTCCCGGGTTTACGCCATTCTCCTGCCTCAGCCTCCCGAGTAGCTGGTACTACAGGCGCCAACCACCTCGCCCGGCTAGCTTTTGTATTTTTTAGTAGAGACGGGGTTTCACCGTGTTAGCCAGGATGGTCTCCATCTCCTGACCTCGTGATCCGCCCGTCTCAGCCTCCCAAAGTGCTGGGATTACAGGCTTGAGCCACCGCGCCCGGCCAGCTCGCTCTCTCTTTTTGAGACAGCTCTGTCACCCAGGTTGGAGTGCAGTGGTGTGATCATAGCTCACTGCAGCCTGGAACTCCTGGGCTCAAGCAATCCTTCCACCTCAGCCTCTTTTTTTTTNTCTCTCTTTTGAGACAGCTCTGTCACCCAGGTTGGAGTGCAGTGGTGTGATCATAGCTCACTGCAGCCTGGAACTCCTGGGCTCAAGCAATCCTTCCACCTCAGCCTCTTTTTTTTTTTTTTTTTTTTTTTGAGACAGAGTCTTGCTCTGTCGCTCAGGCTGGAGTGCAGTGGCACAATATCAGCTCACCGGCAACCTCCGCCTCCTGGGTTCAAGCGATTCTGCTACCTCAGCCTCTGAGTAGCTGAGACTACAGGCACGTGCTATCATGCCTCACTAATTTTTTGTATTTTTAGTAGGGACAGGGTTTCACTGTGTTAGTCGGGATGGTCTCAATCTCTTGACCTTGTGATCCTCCCACCTCGGCCTTCCAAATGGTGGGATTACATGAGTGAGCCACCGCACCTGGCAATTTTAAAATTTTTTATAGAGATGGGATTTCACTATGTTGCCCAGGCTTATCTGGAACTCCTGAGCTCAAGCAATTCTCCCATGTCTGCCTCCTAAAGTGTGATTATGGGCGTGAGCCACCGTGCCCGGCTGTCTCCTCCCTTTGACAATCCTTCTGTGTCTCATTTGCCTCCTTCTCTTTCAGCCTTTAAAAATCATCCATCTGGCCGGGCGTGGTGGCTTACACCTGTAATCCAGCGCTTTGGGAGGCTGAGGCGGACGGATCACAAGGTCAGGAGTTTGAGACCAGCTTGGCCATTGTGGTGAAACCCTGTTCCTACTAAAAATACAAAAAGTTATCTGGGCATGGTGGTGTGCACCTATAGCCCCAGCTAGTCAGGAGGCTAAGGCAGGATGATCTCTTGAACCCGGGAGGCAGAGGTTGCAGTGAGCCGAGATTCCGCCACTGCACTCTGGCTTAGGTGGCAGAGTGAGAGTCCATCTAAAAAAAAAAAGAAAAAAATCCATCCAGCTGGGCACGGTGGTTCATGCCTGTAATCCCAGCATTTTGGAAGGATGAGACGGGTGGATCACAGGATCAGGAGTTCGAGTCCAGCCTGGCCAAGATGGTGAAACCCTCGTTTCTACTAAAAATACAAAAATTAGCCAGGCATGATGGTGAGTGCCTGTAATCCCAGCTACTTGGAGAGCTGAGGCAGAGAATTGCTTGAATCCAGGAGGCGGAGGTTGCAGTGAGCTGAAACCACTCCACTGCAGTCCAGCATGGGTGACAGAGTGAGACTCCGTCTCAAAAAAAAAAAACCATCCTAAGTATCAATGGACGACTGGATAAGTAATGTGTGGTATAGCCATTCAATGAAATATTACTTAGCCATAAAAAGGAAGGAAGGCCGGGCACAGTGGCTCATGCCTATAATCCTAGCACTTTGGGAGGCCAAGACTAACCTGGTCAACATGGTGAGGGTCTTCTAAAATTACAGAATTTTTGTATTTTTACAAAATAACTAGAATTATTAACTATTAAAAATACAAAAATTAGCTGGGTGTTGTGGCAGGTACATGTAGTCACAGCTGCTCAGGAGGCTGAGGCAGAAGAATCGCTTGAACCTGGGAGGCAGTGGTTGCAGTCAGCCCGAGATCGTGCCACTGCACTCCAGCCTGGGTGCAACAGAGTGAGACCCTGTCTCAAAAATTAATAATAATAATAATAAATAATAAAATAAAATTAAAAGGAAGGAAGCCTGGATCCATGCTACAACACAGAAGAACCCCAAAAACATGATGTTGAGTGACAGAAGCCAGACACAAAAGGCCACATAGTGTATGATTCCATTGATATGAAATGCCCAGAATGGATAAATTCATAGAGACAGAAAGTGGATTAGTGGATTTGAGGGCCTGGAGGAGGGAGAATGGGGAGGTTTCTGTTTGCAGGGATGGAAATGATCTGTAACTAGAGGTGATGGTCACACAGTATGAACATACTTTAAACGGTCAATGTTTAATTTTATGCTATGTGAATTTTACCTCAATTAAAACAAAAAGCATCAGAGAAGGCCCAGGAGTTGTGGGGTGTGTTTGTAGTTCCAGCTACTCGGGAGGCTAAGGCAGGAAGGCCACTTGGGCCCAGGAGTTCGAGGCTGCAGTGAGCTATGATTGTGCCACTGGAACCCCGCCTGGGAAACAGAGCAAGACACTCTCTCAAAA
>NW_016826746.1:211055-215316 GCF_001698545.2 Rhinopithecus bieti
TGTTAGCCAGGATGGTCTCGATCTCCTGACCTCGTGATCCGCCCGTCTCGGCCTCCCAAAGTGCTGGGATTACAGGCTTGAGCCACCGCGCCCGGCCCAGGCTGGTCCGGAACTCCTGACCTCAGGTGATCGGCCAGCCTCGGCCTCCCAAAGCGCTGGAATTACAGGTGTGAGCCACCACGCCCGGCCACTGTTTTTTTTTTTTTTTTTTTTCCCTACAGGGTCTTGCTCTGTTATCCAGACTGGAATGGAGTAGCATGATCACAGCTCATGGCAGCCTCAACCTCCTGGGCTCAAGCAACTCTCTCACCTCAGCCTCCTGAGTAGCTGGGACTACAGGTACGCACCACCATATGCTGCTAATTTTTTCTAGTTTTGTAGAGTCAGGGGTCTTAGTATGTTGCCCAGGCTAGTCTTGAACTGTTGGCCTCAACCAATCCTCCCTCCTTGGCTTCTCAAAGTGTTGGGATTACAGGTGTGAGCCACTGTACCTGGCCCAGTAAAGCCTATTATTTGGGCAACTAGCAAACTTTGAATACCGACTGGGACAAAAACTATAGTATGTTTATACAAGAGGATGTCGTTGTCCTTAGGAAACACACAGCAAAGTATCTGAAGGCAAAGGAACATGCTGTCTACAACTTGCTCTGAAATCATTTAGTCAAAAAATGCATATATACATATGTGTATAACGTATATGTGCATATATATGGCAAATGTGGCAAAATGTGAGTGGTTGGTGAATCTGAACAAAGGGTTTATACAAGTTGTTCATGCTATTCTGTAACTCTCAGTTGTTTTTGTTTTTGTTTTGAAGTGGGGTCTTGCTCTGCTGCCCAGGCTGAAGTGCAGTGACATCCAGACTCAAGTGATCCTCCCACTTCAGCCTCCCAAGTAGCTGGGACTACAGGCGCTCACCACTACACCCTCTTAATTTTCTTTTAATTTTTTGTAGAGATGGAGGTCTTGCTATGTTGCCCAGACTCATTTTGAACTCCTGGTCTCAAACGATCCTCCTGCCTCAGCTTCCCAAAGTGCTGGGATTACAGACGTGAGCCACCATCCCTGGCATGCAACTTTGTGTGTTTTCAATTATTTTCAAATAAAAAGTTAAAAAATTTTGGTCAGGCGTGGTGGCTCATGCCTGTAATTCCAGCACTTTGGGGGCTGAGGTGGGTAGATCACTTGAGGTCAGGAGTTCGAGACCAGCCTGACCAACATGGTGAAACCCTGTCTCCACCAAAAACGCAAACACTAGTTGGACATGGGCCTGTAGTTCCACCTACTGGGGGGAGGGGACTGAGGCAGGAGAATTGCTTGAACCCAGGAATGGAGGTTGTAGTGAGCCGATGGCACCACTGTACTCCAGCCTGGGCCACAGAGCGAGACTTGGTCTTGAAAAAAAAGTCTGGGCATGGTGGCTCATGCCTGTAATCCCAGCACTTTGGAAGGCTGAGGCGGGCAGATTCCGTGAGGTCGGGAGTTCGAGACCAGCCTGACCAACATGGAGAAACCTACCTCTGCTAAAAATACAAAATTAACTGGGCATGGTGGCACATGCCTGTAATCCCAGCTACTCGGGAGGCTTAGGCAGAAGAATCTCTTGAACCCAGGAGGCGGAGGTTGGGGTGAACAGAGATTGCGCCATTGCACTCCAGCCTGGGCAACAAGAGTGAAACTCCGTCTCAAAAAATAAATAAATAAATAAATAAATAAATAAATAAAAAATTGGCCGGGCACGGTGGCTCATGCCTGTAATCCCATAATCCCAGCACTTTGGGAGGCAGAGAAGGGTAGATCACCTGAGTTCAGGAGTTTGAGACTAGCCTGGCCAACATGGTGAAATTCTGTCTCTACTACAAATGCAAAATAAGCCAGGCGTTGTGGTGTGTGCCTGTAATCCCAGCTACTTGGGAGGCTGAGGCAGGAGAATCAATTGAACCCTGGAGGCAGAGGTTGCAGTGAGCCGAGATCGCGCGCCACTGCACTCCAGTCTGGGTGACAGAGGGAGATTTGTCTCAAAAAAAAAAAAAAATTGCCTGAAGATTTCTGGGATACCCATGTAACTATCTCCTACCAGAATGGTTCTCCCATGCTCAGCCCCACCTGCCTTGTAGGTGATCCCCTCAAACCCAGCACCTCACCTCCTCCCAACCCATTCAGGATCCTCACCACCAAGCCAGATACCAAGGAGTAAGCATGGCTCCCTTCTCTTCTTAACCTCTGGCCTGCACACTTTCCCTTCCAACTCTGCCCCTTCCTCTTGGCATGAGCCTGTCCCTCTGCTGGGATGTCTTCCCTTCAGCTCACCTTTCAGGGCCAAACCCCACTGGATGTCCTCTTGGACGCCCTCCAGAGTGCACCCCTGTCCATAGAACAGAGTGTGACATAGGGCTGGAGCCTTAGCCATACTTGTTGAATACATGAAAGAACAAATAAATAACCCTCCCAGGCAAAGTCCTCACCCATCACCTGTGTACCCCAGGCCCTTCCCAGATTCCATGCCTTTCTCTGGCCCAGCCCTGAGCCCACCACACTGGGTGTGTGTGCGTCTAGCTTTTTCTTCCCCAGACTGGAAGTTCCTTCAGGGCTGGGCTCCAGGCCTTTCAGGGTCCCCATTCTTTCCACAGGAACAGAGGGAGCTGCAGGAAGGCTGTGCAGCATGACTGATTTGGGAAAAGGCAATTGATCAAGGCTGGGCGTGGTGGTTCATGCCTGTAATCCCAGCACTTTAGGAGGCCAAGGTGGGCAGATCACTTGAAGTCAGGAGTTCGAGACCAGCCTGGCCAACATGGCAAAACCCAGTCTCTGCTAAAAAAATAGAAGCTGGGCGCGGTGGCTAACTCCTGTAATCCCAGCACTTTGGGCGGCTGAGGCGGGCAGATTACAAGGTCAGGAGATCGAGACCATTCTGGCTAACATGGTGAAACCCAGTCTCTACTAAAAGTACAAAAAAAAAAAAAAAAAAAATAGCCGGGCGTGGTGGCAGACACCTGTAGTTCCAGCTACTCAGGAGGTTGAGGCAGGAGAATGGCATGAACCCGGGAGGCAGAGCTTACAGTGAGCTGAGATCGCGCCACTGCACTACAGCCTGGGCGACAGAGCGAGACTCCGTCTCAAAAAAAGAAAAAGAAAAAATTAGCCAGGTGTGGTGGCACACACCTCTAATCCCAGCTACCTGGCAGGTTGGGGGAGATGGGGGCTGAGGCAGGAGACTCGCTTTAACCCAGGAGATGCAGGTTGCAGTGGGCCAATATAGGGCCACTGCACTCCAGCCTGGGTGACACAGCGAGACCCTGTCTCAAAAAAAAAAAAAAAAAAAAAAAAAAAAAATAGAAAAGAGAATTGATCTAATTGAGCCAGATGGGCTGAGGGCCAAAGATGTGTGGGGTATGGGGGTGGGACTAGGAGGCTGGGGAGACCCTTTGAGTCACAGAGGGTAGTAAGGAGGAAGTGGGTTGCTTTCTGGGAGGGCTGAAAGAAGGGTGTGTGTGTGTGGATGTGTGAGCATGTGACTCCTAGTGTGTGTCTGAGGTCTGAGGCTGCAAACGTACTCCTAGGCTCCTTGCCTGGTTGAGTGGGTTTTAGCGGTTTTTTGTTTGTTTGTTTGTTTGTTTTGTTTGAGACAGGGTCTTGCTCTGTTGCCCAGGCTGGACTGCAGTGGCACAATTTCGGCTAACTGCAACCTCAGCCTTCTGGGTTGAAGCGATTTTCCTGCTTCAGCCTCTCGAATAGCTGGGACTACAGGCGTGCACCACCATGCTCAGCTCATTTTTGTATTTTCAGTAGAGTCGGGGTTTCACCATGTTGGCCAGGCTGGTCACGAACTCCTGACCTCAAGTGATCCATCCGCCTCTGCCTCTCAAAGTGCTGGGATTCCAGGCGTGAGCCACCGCGCCCTGTCGACTTTTAGGTTTGTGAGTGTTTTAGATCAGCGAGTCCTGGGGAATCTTGGTGCATGGGCTTGCATTTGCGCGTCCGTGGCTATGGGTCCATGAGCCTCTCAGGACGTGACTGGTCTCAGTTTCCAGGGTTTCTGGGAGGCTGTGTTTTTGTCCCAGCTCCAGAGGTGTCCCGCTCTGGGTGTGTATTGGGGGATGGGGATGGGGTGCGTGGGCGTTCAGGAGGTTGGGTGTGCCCGCCACTCCGGGTTCGGCCCGCGTCTCACTGCATGCTCGGCCTGGGTTTCCGAGGGTCCGCGTGTCCCAGGCCGTGCGGGTGGAGGGTGGGCAGGGACCCCGGGAGGCCGGGCGGGGGGCGG
>NW_016826746.1:216241-218440 GCF_001698545.2 Rhinopithecus bieti
CGCAAACCTGCACACACACAGCACACTCGCAGACATGCACACCTGGCTCAGGAAAGACACACCCAGCTTCACACACACAGCTCACACATTGCACACACAAATATGATCACACATACTGTGCATCACTAGTGCAAGGTGTGGTACACACGCTGCCTGCACACACTCAGACAGCACACAGATGAAGACTCAAGGACATGCTTACACCCAGCTCACACATGCAGATGGACAGACACAGCCAACCCATACACAGACACACCAGTGCACACACAGGTCACACCAACACACAGCTGTACACCCAGATACACGGTTCGCATACACAGATACACAACAGACACAGCCTGCATACAGACAGCACACACATCTGTGCACTCCTGTATGGGTGTGCAGCTCATACACACATGGGCACACCCACGCTGACATGCATGTACAGATAGACTCACATGTAGCTGCACAGGGACACAATAGATGCATGCCCAAATCCACATACAGACTGACACACAAGCCCGTGCACGCACACACATGTGGCTCACATTGCCTACAGCTCAGCGTGACCCATAGCCCATGTTATGAGACCCACAGCGTGAGTTCACGAACACCCACAGGTCCTGGTGTGGGTGGTAGTGTCCAGTCGGCTTGTCCTGTGGGGAAGGCGACATATATCATGTACGCCCATGCTCAGGATCAGTTCAACTCATTCTGTCACTCACCCTCACCCTCTTGTTTTCTATTTCTTTCTGTCCTTCTCTCTCTCTCTCTCTTTTTTTTTTTTTTTTTTTTTTTTTTTTGATACAGAGTCTCACTCTTCCCAGGCTGGAGTGCAGTGGCACGATCTCGGCTCACTGCAACCTCCGCCTCCTGAGTTCAAGCGACTCTCCTTCCTCAGCCTCCTGAGTAGCTAGGATTACAGGCGCCCGCCACCACGCACAGCTAACTTTTGTATTTTTAGTAGAGACTGGGTTTCACCATGTTGGCCAGGCTGGTCTCAAACTCGTCCTGTCCTCAGGTGGTCCATCCACCTTGGCCTCCCAAAGTGCTGGGATTACAGGCGTGAGCCACTGCGCCCAGCCACTTTCTATTTCTTTTCTCTTTCTTTCTTTCTTTCTTTCTTTCTTTCTTTCTTTCTTTCTTTCTTTCTTTCCTTCTTCCTTCCTTTCTTCCTTTCTTCCTTTCTTTCCTTTCTTTCCTTTCTTTCTTTTTTTTTTGAGAGGGAGTCTTGCTCTGTCACCCAAGCTGGAGTGCAGTGGCGGGATCTCGGCTTACTGCAGGCTCCACCTCCTGGGTTCATACCATTCTCCTGCCTCAGCCTCCTGAGTTGCTGGGACTACAGGCACCCACCACCACTCCTGGCTATTTTTTGTGTTTTTAGTAGAGACGGGGTTTCACCTCGTTAGCCAGGATGGTCTCGATCTCCTGACCTCTGATCTGCCGGCCTCGGCCTCCCAAAGTGCTGGGATTACAGGCGTGAGCCACTGCGCCCGGCCCGTTTCTGTCCTTCTCTGTCTTCTCCTGGTCTATCTGCTTCTAGTTCATTGTTTTGTGTCTTTCTGTTTTTCTCGATCTTCCTTTCTCCATCACCCTCTTTTTGACACGAGCACGCATGGACATACACACTGTGTCCCCACACCTGATCGAATGCACACAGTTCTCCACTAGCTCAGACCCAGCCACACCCTGGACCCGTCTGGCAGGACAGTTAGACTATGCCACACCCTAGAGGGACATAGCCCTTAGGGATGGCGATGTTGGACAGGGCAGCACATGCCTTGTGCCAGTTGCCCCTCCCTTCAACACACACCCTATTCCAGCAACGCCCAGCGCTGGCTGCTCCTGGAGATGCCGTGCTCACTCGTGGGTACATGCCTTGGTCCCTCTCCCAAGAGCACAACGCAGGCCTGCCTGGCTGGAGTAGATGCCCATCAGGGAAAGGAAGACCCACGGCCCTAGGACCCCCTGCCCCTTCCCCTTCTATTACCCCTGAACCTGGACTTGAAGCCCCAGACCTCCCTGTAACACTCAGCACCCTTACTTCCTGTCTCGGCACACCCCATTCTGCACATCTTGGCTCTGGCAGCTTCCCGAGCCCCCACATCTGGCACAAGACAGCCCCTCCTCCTGCCCGCCCCTGCTTTGTGGTTCCCAGGGCTCGAGCTGGCAGGGACAGCTGCAGTCTCAACAGCTGGGGCTGGGGCGGCGGGGGGG
>NW_016826746.1:219129-253075 GCF_001698545.2 Rhinopithecus bieti
ATCCGCAGAGACGCCCCAGCCCCATGCAGCTGTTGCCTGGTGGAGGGAGGGAGGGGTTTGTCACTTGGGCCTGGGGTTCCTGGGCACCTGACTGATCCTCCACCTTCCTTCGCCCCCACACAGCCCCCCCTTGCCTGGACGGAAGCCCGTGTGCAAATGGAGGTCGTTGCACCCAGCTGCCCTCCCGGGAGGCTGCCTGCCTGTGAGTGCCTGGCTCAGAGCCACCAGTGGGCCCTGTGTGGGGGGTGCGATTTGTCTTCTCCCTCTGCTTCTGTGTTCACCATGGATGTCTCTACCACTTCCTACATGTGTGTGGCTTGGGCAACCTCTTGTGTTTCCCCATTGGAAACTGAGCAGGGGCTCTGCAGTCTTCTTGGCCTGGGTTCAAGTCCCACATCATGTTGCTGACCATCTAGGAATTAAACTCTTTATGTCTCAGTGTCATGGTCTGCAAAATGGACCTAGTAATCCGAGCTTCACAGTTCTTGGCCACCTGAGGTCACATGTAAAGCCCCCCATGAGACAGGTATTATTCAATCAACAAACTGTCAGGCACCAATGGCAGTGGCTCACACCCTCCATGCCCCTCCCGTCTCTCAACATTTAGTGGTGGGGGACATAGGAGGCCTATAATACAGTCCTACACTGTCACTTACTTG
The DNA here is from genome assembly GCF_001698545.2 of Rhinopithecus bieti. NCBI lineage: Eukaryota > Metazoa > Chordata > Mammalia > Primates > Cercopithecidae > Rhinopithecus > Rhinopithecus bieti. Next base: position 219,789 of record NW_016826746.1, read on the forward strand.
CAGTGTGACTTTGGGCTAGTCACTTTCCCTCTCTGATCATCATTGCACCTGTGAAATAGGGTATGCTTCACCCTGGCGACTGTGAAGGGGCTTAACAATTTAGTTGTTAGATATCGCAAGGAAAGGCAGGGGGTTGTGGGGAGCAGAGCAGAGGCTGGGAAAGAGCTGAGCAGAGACGGAAAGAGCTCAGTTTGAATTCTGGGGTCTGGGACACCTTGAGCATTCAAGCTTTTTGAGCCTCAGTTTTTGCATCTGGAAAATGGGGCAATAATAACTCCTGTATGCACTCAGCATACATTAACTGCTCAGAATACAGTATGTGCTCAACACATAGGCATTATTATAAATAATAATGGTAGGGAGGCAGGAAACAGGTGCTCTAAGGAGAAGTCTCTCAAGGTTATGAGGAAATGCTTGGCTCCTTTCATGCGATCATTAATAACAGCAGTTCACGCCGTAGCCATTAATTGACTCATTAATGTATTCATTTATTCAGCATCATGTGTGCCAAGTACTGGGTCAGTCCCAAGCTGGGTGGGTCTAGGGTGATTTTAGACCCAGAAGAGCCGCTTTGAAGTTACGCCTACATTTATTTTGGCTGGATCTCCCACTCGGGCTCACCTTTGTGGAGGGCTGAGCCTGACTGAGGGGGTTTCCTGGGTGGGGCTGGGGGGTCTGCGATGGTGGGGCTGGATGGGGAAAAGTGTGACCTTACCTGGAGCCACACACCTGGGAGGGCGAGCGGTGGGGCCGGGCGCCTGCGCAGTGGAGCTCCGCGCCTGGAATACTGCCGACAGGTGAATGCGCCCGCGGCTGCCCCGCCCTTCGACAGGTGAATCACCGGCGTGCGCGGCGCCCGGAGCCCGGATCGCCCGGAGTGGAGCGGGCTCAAGCCTCCGAGCTGGGCTGGGGGAACCACTGCCTACACGCCCCCCACCCCCCACGAGTCTCTTTCATGGTCTCAAATACTCAAGTCCTTTCAAGGATGCCCCAAGCTGTCACCCCACCCATGGATGCCCCAAGACTCCCCCTCTCCGACCGCAGAAGATTCCATAGACCTCGTCCCCATCTCCTAGTCCTCGCCTCACCCGCTGTGGCCCCCCCGACCAGGTCTGCGCTCCCCACTCCGTCTCCCCCAAAGCTTAGGCCGTGGGGCGGGGCGCGGGCTGGGGCTGGAACCGGCCCGACCGGTCGGCGGGGGCGCGGGACTCAGAGCGTGGGAACCCGCCCGGGGCGTCGGGAGGGGGCCCGCGCGGGTCGCGCCCTGCCTGGCGGTGGGACCGGCTATCCTCGGCGCCCAGCTCAGCGCGCCCCCTCCCGACGCGCGGTCGCGGCCGCAGTGGTCGCCCTGCAGGCCTTGGAGGAGGGGGCGAGAGCTGTGCCCTCCGCTCCCAACGCCACCCGCACCTCTGCTTGCTCGGCCGTGCCCCGACCTGTTTCGCTGGGGGCCGGGGTGGGGGGGATCTTGCGGGTGACGCTGACTGAGTCAGCCGCTTGTTGAGCTCAGTCGCAGGCGTCTGGGACAAGCCGGAGGGAGGACAACCGCGCCAGGGACGGGGGAGGTAGAGGGGGGTGAGGGTTGGCAGCGTTGGGGGCGGAGCTAGGACTCTCTGGCTTCTCCAAGCCCCTCCCTCTGACCCCGCTAGAGCGCCTTGGAGATTTCCAGTCTTAAGACCAACCCCTCCCAGTTCCAATTTCTCACACTCCTTGGTGGGCTTGGGGAGGGGAGTGCAGGTTGAAGGACTACCCCCCCAAAGATGAAGGTACCGACAGTAGTGTCAGTTCCCCAACCCTCCACCTTCCCATCCCTTCATGGGAGGCTATATAAGTCCCAGGGAAGGGACTTGAGGGTTTGTGGGAGCCCTGCTGTCTGTCCCTGTGAGTGAGAGTTGCTCGTTTCCGCGTGGGATGCTGTGGCTTGGTATCTTGAGTGTTGGCCAGGCCATGGGGTCCAATTGGTGTGTCCCTCTATGTGTGTAGCTGTGGTTTCTGGGCCTATGTGTGCTTGGGTGGTTGTGTTCTGGGGTCTGAGACTTTTCTCCTTTCTTTCTTTCTTTTTCTTTCTTTCTTCTCTTCCTTCCTTTCTTCCTTCCTTCATTTCTCTTCCTTTCTCTTTCTTTTCTTTCTTTCTTTCTTTCTCTTTCTTTCTTCCTTTCTTTCTTTCTCTTTCTTTCTTTCTTCTTTCTCTTTCTTTTCTCTTTCTTCTCTTTCCCCTTCCTTCCCTCCCTCTCTCTCTCTCCTTCCTTCCTTCCTTCCTTCCTTCCTTCCTTCCTTCCTTCCTTTCTTTCTTTCTTCCTTCCTTCCTTTCTTTCTTTCTTTCTTTCTTTCTCTCTCTCTCTCTCTCTCTCTCTCTCTGTCTCTCTGTCTCTCTCTCTCTCTTTCTTTTTCTTTCTTTAGATTGAGTTTTGCTCTTGTTGCCCAGGCTGGAGTGCAGTGGCTCTGTCTTCACTCACTGCAACCTCTACCTCCTGGGTTCAAGCGATTTTCCTGCCTCAGCCTCCCAAGTACCTGGGATTACAGGCATGTGCCACCACACCCAGCTAATTTTTTGTGTTTTTAGTAGAGACAGGGTTTCTTCGTGTTGGTCAGGCTGGTCTCAAACTCCCGACCTCAGGTGATCCACTTGCCTCGGTCTCCCAAAGTGCTGGGATTACAGGCGTGAGCCACTGGGCCTGGACAAGGGTCTGAGACTTTTGATTTGCTGTTCCCTCTGCCTGGAATGCTGTTCCCCATAAATCCCCATGCCCCCCTTGTTACCTTCAAATGTCTGTGAAAACAGAATTCCACCTCCTCAACCCCATCATTCTATCCCTTAGCCCTGTGGTTTAGCTTCCTACTGCTGCTCTAACAAATTACCACAAACTGGATAGCTCGAACAACAGTAATTCATTGCCATGAAGTTTGGAGGTTGGAAGTCTGAAATCAAGGTTTCGGCAGGGCTGAGCCTCTCCATGGGGACCCAGGGGAGAACTGACTCTTGTAGCTTCCGGTGGCTCCAGACATTTCTTAGCTTGTGGTTGTCTCACTCCAGTCCCTGTCTCAGTCTCCTTCTCTTCCTTCTCCCACCCAAATCTCCTTTTGGCTGCCTCTCTCATTTTTTTGAGACAGAATCTTGCTCCGTCACCCAGGCTGGAGTGCAGTGGCGCAATCTCAGTTCACTGCAGCCTTCAACTCCCAGACTGAAGCGATCCTCCCACCTCGGCCTCCCAAGAAGCTGGGACTACAAGTGTGAGCCACCACTTCCAGCTAATTTTTTATTTTTATTTTTTAAATGGAGTCTCTCTCTGTCACCCAGGCTGGGGTGCAGTGGCATGATTTCGGCTTACTGCAACCTCCGTCTCCCAGGTTCAAGCGCTTCTTCTGTCTCAGCCTCCTGAGTAGCGGGAACTACATGTGTGCACCACCACGCCCAGCTAATTTTTGTGTTTTTAGTAGCGATGAGGTTTCACCATATTGGCCAGGCTGGTCTTGAACTCCTGACCTCGTGATCTGCCCTCCTCAGCTTCCCAAAGTGCTGCTGGGATTACAGGTGTGAGCCACTGCACCCGGCCTTTTTTTTTTTTTTGGAGTTGGAGTCTCCCTTTGTCACCCAGGCCGGAGTGCAGTTGTGCAATTTCGGCTCACTGCAACTTCCGCCTCCCGGGTTCAAGCGATTCTCCTGCCTCAGCCTCCTGAGTAGCTGGGATTTCAGGCTCCTCCCCCCCCGCCCGGTTTTTTTTTTTTTTTTTTTTTTAATGGAAAAAAGGTCTCCCTATGTTGCTCAGGCTGTTCTCGAACTTCTGTCTTGAAGTGATTGTCCTGTCTTGACCTCCCAAAGTGTTGGGATTAGTCGTGAGCCTTTCGCTTGTATGAACACTTGTTACTGAATTTAGGGCTCAGGTGAATACTTCAGAATAATCTCATCTTGACATCTCTCATTTAATTACATCTACATAGCCAGGTGTGGTGTCGTGTGCCTATAGTCCCAGCTACCCAGCTACTCCAGCCTGGGTGACAGAGCAAGACTCAGTCTCTTAAAAAAAAAAAAAAAAAAGAAAAGAAAAGAAAAAAATTACATCTGCAAAGAGTCATTTAAAAAAAAAAAAATAAGGTCCTAGTCACAGGTTCTGGGACATGGACATAACCTTTTCAGGGGCTGCCACCCAACTGACTACATCCTTCATGGTTCTGATGGCTGTCACCACCCCCTGCCAGCATGTATATTAATTTGTTATTTCTATATGTTCTCCTTGCCTGGACCTTGCTGCAAGGATCCAGAGGGGTAGGGACCACTTTCATTGTGTTTGTTACTGTATTTGTATTGCTCAGGACATAGTAGGTCCTCAGTAAATCTTCATTGCATGAATGAATGTGTGTTTTGTTTTGTTTTGTTTTGTTTTGTTTGGGACGGAGTCTCACTCTGTCACCCAGGCTGGAGTGCAGTGGCACGATCTTGGCTCACTGCAACCTCCACCTCCCGAGTTCAAGTGATTCTCCTGCTTCAGCCTCTTGAGTAGCTGGGACTACAGGCGCACACCACTATGCCCAGCAAATTTTTGTACTTTTAGTAGAGACAGGGTTATACCATGTTGGTCAGGCTGGTCTTGAACTCTGACTCCAAGTGATCTGCCTGCCGCAGCCTCCCAAAGTTTTGGGATTACAGGCGTGAGCCACCGCGCTCAGCAAATATGTGTTTGCTGCGCTGTTTCCCTGTGTGTTTCTTGCCTGTCTGGTGTGTATCTTTGTGTCTGGGGCCATCCTGCCCTGTGCTGCCCGACCAAGCCACCTCTGCCCACAGGTGCCCGCCTGGCTGGGTGGGTGAGCGCTGTCAGCTGGAGGACCCCTGTCACTCAGGCCCCTGTGCTGGCCGTGGTGTTTGCCAGAGTTCAGTGGTGGCTGGCACCGCCCGATTCTCATGCCGGTGTCCCCGTGGCTTCCGAGGTGAGAGGGGAAGAGTCTGGAGGGGAGGCAGGCGGGGGTGTCGTCAGTCCCAAACTAACCCTGTCCTGTTCCCTCCAGGCCCTGACTGCTCCCTGCCAGATCCCTGCCTCAGCAGTCCTTGTGCCCACGGTGCCCGCTGCTCAGTGGGGCCTGATGGACGCTTCCTCTGCTCCTGTCCACCTGGCTACCAGGGCCGCAGCTGCCGAAGTGACGTGGATGAGTGCCGGGTGGGTGAGCCCTGCCGCCATGGTGGCACCTGCCTCAACACGCCTGGCTCTTTCCGCTGCCAGTGTCCAGCTGGCTACACGGGGCCTCTATGTGAGAACCCCGCCGTGCCCTGTGCACCCTCGCCATGCCGTAACGGGGGCACCTGCAGGCAGAGTGGCGACCTCACTTACGACTGCGCCTGTCTTCCTGGTGAGTGAGCCCTACTCAGGGGAGGCAAAGGGATGGGCGTGGGGACATCAGGCCAGCCCGACGGTGACCATCCTTGCCCCCTTCCCTGCTAGGGTTTGAGGGTCAGAATTGTGAAGTGAACGTGGACGACTGTCCAGGACACCGATGTCTCAATGGGGGGACATGCGTGGATGGCGTCAACACCTATAACTGCCAGTGCCCTCCTGAGTGGACAGGTGGGCACTGGGGCCAGAGGGAGCGGGGAGGCAGGCCTCGGGTGGACATGCTCCAGGTAGCTGGACTGCTGCATCTGTGTGCCACAGGCCCAGTTCTGCACGAAGATGTGGATGAGTGTCCAGCTGCAACCCAACGCCTGCCACAATGGGGGTACCTGCTTCAACACGCTGGGTGGCCACAGCTGCGTGTGTGTCAATGGCTGGACAGGCGAGAGCTGCAGTCAGAATATCGATGACTGTGCCACAGCCGTGTGCTTCCACGGGGCCACCTGCCATGACCGCGTGGCTTCTTTCTACTGTGCCTGCCCCATGGGCAAGACTGGTGAGTGGCTGTTTCCTCTGCAGGGAGCCATGGATGGTTTTTAGGTGGGGCAAATAAGAAGTCTGACTTGAGTGTTAGAAAGATTATGCTAGGCTGCGCACAGTGGCTCATGCCTGTAATCACAGCGCTTTGGGAGGCCAAGATAGGAGGATCGCTTGGGCCCAGGACTTTGAGACCAGTCTGGACAACATAGTGAGACCTCATCTCTACAAAAACTTGGTAGGCTGGGTGTGGTAGCTCACGCCTGTAACCCCAGCACATTTGGAGGCCCAGTCAGGTGGATTGCTTGAGTTCAGCAGTTTGAGACCAGCCTGGGCAACATGGCAAAATCCTGTCTCTACCAAAAATACACAAAATTAGTTGGGCATGGTAGTGCATGCCTGTAGTCCCAGCTACTCTGGATGCAAAGGTGGAAGGATGGCTTCAGCCCAGAAGGTGGAGGTTGCAGTAAGCTGAGATTGAGCCACTGCACTCCAGCATGGGAGACAGTGTAAGACCCTGTATTTAAAAAAAAAAAAAAAAAAAGAGGCCAGGCGCGGTGGCTCACGCCTGTAATCCCAGCACTTTGGGAGGCCGAGGCTGGTGGATCACGAGGTCAGGAGATCAAGACCATCCTGGCTAACACAGTGAAACCCTGTCTCTACTAAAAATACAATTAGCCAGGCTTGGTGGCACGCGTCTGTAGTCCCAGCTACTTGGGAGCCTGAGGCAGGAGAATGGCGTGAACTTGGGAGGTGGAGCTTGCAGTGAGCCGAGATTGCGCCACTGCACTCCAGACTGGGTGACAGAGCGAGATTCCGTCTCAAAAAAAAAAAAAAAAAAGATTATGCTGGAGGCAACTTTAGAGGGGAAGTTGCTGGGAGAGGAAGCCTGGGAGAGACTTAGGAGGAGGCTGACATTGCACTGATGCATGCAGAAGCCATTGGAATTGGGGAACTCCTGGGAGTTACCTTTGGAAGTGGCAAAGATCAGAGAACATGTTTAGGAGGGGAACATGGATATAGAAAGAGGGCATAACATGGCAGAGGGTATTACAGAAGCAAAGGCTGGAAGGCAGGCATGGTGGCTCATGCCTATAATCCCAGCACTTTGGGAGGCTGAGGCAGGCAGATCACCTGAGGTCAGGAGTTTGAGACCAGCCTGGCTAACGTGGTGAAACCCCATTTCTACTAAAAGTAAAAAACATTAGCGGGGTGTGGTGGCGCATGCCTGTAATCCCAGCTACTCCGGAGGCTGAGCAGAAGAATCGCTTGAACCCGGGAGGTGGAGGTTGCAGTGAGCTGAGATCGCGCCATTTTACTCCAGCTTGGGCAGCAAGAGCAAAACTTCGTCTCAAAAAACAAAACAACAACAACAACAAAACAATATGCATTTTGGGCAGAGCAGGAAGGTCTCACTATGACTTCTGCCTACCACTTCCCAGGCCTCCTGTGTCACCTGGATGACGCCTGTGTCAGCAACCCCTGCCACGAGGATGCTATCTGTGACACGAATCCGGTGAACGGCCGGGCCATTTGCACCTGTCCGCCCGGTTTCACGGGCGGCGCGTGTGACCAGGATGTGGACGAGTGCTCTATCGGTGAGGGGAGCTCCATCGTCTGTGAATGGGCCAGGAAAGAGGGGAGAGGAGGGGGTCCCGTCCAGCCACGCCCACACTGAACGCACTCTATCCGGCAGGCGCCAACCCCTGCGAGCACTTGGGCAGGTGCGTGAACACACAGGGCTCCTTCCTGTGCCAGTGCGGCCGTGGCTACACTGGACCTCGCTGTGAGACCGACGTCAACGAATGTCTGTCGGGGCCCTGCCGCAACCAGGCCACGTGCCTTGATCGCATAGGCCAGTTCACCTGTATCTGTATGGCAGGTGGGTGGTGGGCGTGGCCTGGGCGGGTCCTGAGGCAGGGGCGGGGCCAGATAAGCACGCGGATGGGGAGCTGAGCAGAATGGGGTGGAAGTGGGTTTGGAGTGGGACCCTTAGAGACTGAAGCCCGGAGGGAGGTGGGGTCGGGGCCAGAAGGGAATCCTGTGTGATTCTGGGGGCTTGGTCAAATGGAGTCAGTAGAACCTTAGGTGGGCTGGGAGTATTCTTGGCCTTAGGACCCTCTCGGCAAGGGGTTGGGGATAGAGAGGCAGAGTCGGGGCTGCTGTGAGGTCAAGGTGAAGCCTGCAGACAGTCTTGCAGTGAGCCTGGGCAAAGGCTATGGGGGGCCCTGGGGCTGGGGGCTGGGGACTGGGGAAAGGGCTTAGTCTGGGGACTGGGGAGAGAAGGAAGGGTTTGAAGGCAAGGCCTCTGCGGACACCCATGAGCCTTGGGCCAGTTGGGACCACAGCTGGGTGACAGTCCAGGCTGAAAATTAAGGTTGGGCTGGGAATGTGGGAGTGGGGACGAAGGCTCGGGGGATTTGTCGATGAGTAGGAAGGGAAGTACCTCCTTCCTTGCACCCCGTTCACACCACAGGGCAGCCCCCACTTTCCTAAGCCCTGTTCCCTGCCCCAGGCTTCACAGGAACCTATTGCGAGGTGGACATTGACGAGTGTCAGAGTAGCCCCTGTGTCAACGGCGGGGTCTGCAAGGACCGAGTCAACGGCTTCAGCTGCACCTGCCCTTCGGGTGAGGACCTTGGAAGAGGGAGCCTGAAAAACATGTCTGGGAAGGGGCGAAAACTCCAGGGTGGGTATAAAACCACATTAGCGGATAACTTACAATAGAAACCACAGGTTATGAATCACATTGAAGTTAATTTAAATCCAAGTAAATGGGTTTTTCCACCCAAACAAGGTGGGATTGGAGTGGGGTGTACTGCTCTCACCCTTTCTGGGCCTCTGCTCATCCCATTCCTCACCCCAGGCTTCAGCGGCTCCACGTGTCAGTTGGACGTGGACGAATGCGCCAGCACACCCTGCAGGAATGGCGCCAAGTGCGTGGACCACCCTGATGGCTACGAGTGCCGCTGTGCCGAGGGTGAGGCGGGCCAATGACAATCCGACAAGAATCAGGAGGCGGGGCTTGTGGGCGACAGGGCCAATAACAGACTTGGGGAGAGCTTGGGGGCGGGGTTGTAGCAAGGCAGGACCCAGTGACAGAGTTGGGGGGTGGAGCCAAAAATGCATATAGACTGACATAAGGCTACCTGTGGAGCCAAAGGGTTGGGCTGGGCACAGGGTGCGTGTGACTGAATGGGGAGGGCCCAGTACCTTCCCCTGGCACCTGCCATGTGCTCCCATCTCCAGTGGGGGGTGGGGCAGAAACAGGGCTGGAGGTGGGGCCACAGCTGGGGGTGGGATTTAACTGTGGGAGAGTCTTGGCTAGGGACAAATTCCGGAGCTTGTAGAGGGGTGGAGTGGAAGTTAAGTCGGGGGGGCAGGGCCTGTATTGAGCCTGCCTCCTGACAGCTTGATGGGCAGGGCCTCAGATAGAGCTGAACCAGGATTGGTCCGAGGCCTCACCTGTGGGCAGGCCCCTGGCAAGTGGGCGGAGCCTGACACTCTTGGCCCCGCAGGCTTTGAGGGCATGCTGTGTGAGCGCAACGTGGATGACTGCTCCCCTGACCCATGCCACCATGGTCGCTGCGTGGATGGCATCGCCAGCTTCTCATGTGCCTGTGCCCCTGGCTACACGGGCACACGCTGCGAGAGCCAGGTGGACGAATGCCGTAGCCAGCCCTGCCGCCATGGCGGCAAATGCCTAGACCTGGTGGACAAGTACCTCTGCCGCTGCCCTTCTGGGACTACAGGTAGGACCGGGGGCTGGGGCAGAAACAGCACTCCTGAAGGGGCACAGAGGGTTTGGGTAGGTTGCATTAGTGGGGCACAGTGGTGACTGCTGCATGCCATGTTCCTGGCCACCAGGTGTGAACTGCGAAGTGAACATTGACGACTGTGCCAGCAACCCCTGCAGCTTTGGAGTCTGCCGTGATGGTATCAACCGCTACGACTGTGTCTGCCAACCTGGCTTCACAGGTGGGCAAGTGGCTGCCATGGAGAGGGGGTCCTTAGATCGAGGGTGAAGTCGCTCGTTTCTGTGGGCCTGTTTTGCCCGTATCTTTGCAGACTCTTGTCCAACGAGGTTGTCCGTGCTTTGCCCTGAGTCTGTGCTGTCTCATTGGCATAAGGTTATTTCGAGATTATTCTGGAGGCCGGGCGTGATGGCTCATGCCTGTAATCCCAGAGCTTTGGGAGGCCAAGGCAGGTGGATCAGTTGAGGTCAGGAGTTTGAGATCAGCCTGGCCAAAATGGCGAACCCCGTCTCTACTAAAAATACAAAAATTAGCCGGGCGTGGTGGTGGGCTCCTGTAGTCCCCGCTACTTGGGAGGCTGAGGCAGGACAATTGCTTGAACCCAGGAGGCAGAGGTGGCAGTGAGCCAAGATTGTGCCACTGCACTCCAGCCTGGGCGACAGAGTGAGACTTCATCTAAACACACACACACACACACACACACACACACACACACACACACACACACGATTATTCTGGAACATAGATGAAAGTGTCCAAACTCAGTGACTAGGTTATTTCTGAATGGGACTAAAGTAATTCTTGGTGGAAATGAATGGGACTTTGCTAGGTGTGTTGGCTCATGTCTGTAATCCCAGCACTTTGGGAGGCTGAGACGTGAGGATCACTTGAGCCCAGGAATTTGAGACTAGCCTGGGCAACATAATGAAACCCTGTCTCTACAAAAAATAAACACACTCCCAAAGCCAGATTAGTCAATAAGTAGATAAACACACACACACGCACACAATTAGTCGGACATGCTGGTGTGCAACTGTAGTCCCAGCCAGTCGGGAGGCTGAGATGGGAGGATCGCTTGAGCCCAGGAGGTCGAGGCTGTGGTGAGCTATGATCACGCCACTGCAGTCCAGCCTGAGAGACAGAGTGCGACCCTATCTCAAAAAATAAGAAGAAGAAAAGAAAAAGAAAGGGACTTCATGGAAGTTTGGGGACCAGAATGATCTGGGGCAAGGCAGCTCTTGTTTGAGGAGGTGAGTGTCCTAATTTGCACAAGAGCTGATGCTTACGAAAAAGAGGTTGTCCTTGCTCGGGGGGGTGGGTGTGCTAAGTGGGGTCAGATCGTTCCTCCCTGGTTGTCCCTGCTGCCTTTGTTCTGAGGTGAGATTGCTTGTGTACTCCCCAGGGCCCCTTTGTAACGTGGAGATCAATGAGTGTGCTTCCAGCCCCTGCGGCGAGGGAGGTTCCTGCGTGGATGGGGAAAACGGCTTCCGCTGCCTCTGCCCGCCCGGCTCCTTGCCTCCACTCTGTCTCCCCCCGAGCCATCCCTGTGCCCATGAGCCCTGCAGTCACGGCATCTGCTATGATGCACCTGGCGGGTGAGAGTCCTTCTCAACCTCAGACACCGCCTCCTCTCCCTGGCCTACCTCCTTGGCCTGACTACCTTCCCCTGCTAGGTTCCGCTGTGTGTGTGAGCCTGGCTGGAGTGGCCCCCGCTGCAGCCAGAGCCTGGCTCGAGATGCCTGTGAGTCCCAGCCCTGCCGGGCCGGCGGGACGTGCAGCAGCGATGGAATGGGTTTCCACTGCACCTGCCCCCCTGGTGTCCAGGGTGTGTACCTCACCTTCCCTCCACAGCCCTACCAATACCATTGGCCTTCTCATCTCTCTTCTCTTCTACTCTCTCCTCCCCATATATTGGCTTCTTTTTTGCTTTCAATCATTTCCCTCCAGGAGCTTGGGAGGTGGGTATTGAAGTGGGGACAGGTTGGGGGAGGTGGGGGGAGATGGGATCAGGGAATTCTTCAAGGCTATCTCTGCTTCCTTCTCTTCCACCCCCCACAGGACGTCAGTGTGAGCTCCTCTCCCCCTGCACCCCGAACCCCTGTGAGCATGGGGGCCACTGCGAGTCTGCCCCTGGCCAGCTGCCTGTCTGCTCCTGCCCCCAGGGCTGGCAAGGTATGTCACCTGCTTCTCTCCCCTCCTCCTCTCCATCTCCTCTGCCCCCTGCCTATCGGGATTGATGCTGGGGATCCGGAGGGGGACCATCCCCAGCCCTGCCTTTGAGAGCGGCTTCCTTCTGGGAAAGACAGAGCTGGACACAGATCTGCTGCCTGTGTGGGTCAGCCTTTGGAAGAGGAAGGCCTATGGGGCTAGAGATGCTGGGACTCAGGATGGGATTTGGGGTACAGCTTCCTGGAGTAGCAGATCTCGTTGTAGGTATTTGCCACCTACTGAGACAGAGAGACGGCCGTTCTGAAACTGCATATGCAAAATGCCCACACGCGAATGACAGCATGGCTTATTTTGCCTTCACCCATCTCAGCCTGCAGGTTCTTCCTGAGCCCCAGGTGCCTGGGACCCTGCTCTATACCCTGTAACCCTAGGTGTAACCTTTTGCTCCCCACCCTCAGGCCCACGATGCCAGCAGGATGTGGACGAGTGTGCTGGCCCCGCACCCTGTGGCCCTCATGGCATCTGCACCAACCTGGCAGGGAGTTTCAGCTGCACCTGCCATGGAGGGTACACTGGCCCTTCCTGCGATCAGGACATCAATGACTGTGACCCCAGTGAGTGCAGGGGAGCTCTTGGGGGTGCTGCTCTGGGGAACACAGTCATTAAGCTTGAACTGTGTGCCTGGCACTGTGCTGTCATTTCGTCTTCACAGTTATCTTACTTTTCCCGTTTTATTCATATGGAAACCTAGGCCCAAGGAGGTTGAGTGACTTCTTGCCCGAGGCTATGGAACGAGTTAGGGAATGAGCTGGGCTTAGAACTCTGGAGTCTGTGCACTGCCTCTTTTTTTTTTTTTTTTTTTTTTTTTTTTTTTTTTTTTTTGAGACAGTCTTAGCTCTGTTACTAGAGTGCAGTGGTGTGATCATGACTCACTGCAACCTCTGCTCTCTGGGCTCAGGTGCCTCAGCCTCCCCAGTGGCTGGGACTATAGGCGTGCACCACCACACCCAGCTAATCTTTTGTATTTTTTGTAGAGATGGAGTTTCACCGTGTTGCCCACGGTGGTCTCCAATTCCTGGGCTCAAGCAATCTACCCGCCTCCACCTCCCAAAGTGCTGGGATTACAGGCGTGAGCCACCACACCCGGCCTGAGTGCACTGGCTTTGAGAGCGAGTTAATATCGTGTGCAGAGTATGAGATAAAAGGCCCCCTAGAGGCCAGGTGCGGTGGCTCACACCTGTAATCCCAGCACTTTGGGAGGCCAAGGTGGGCGAATCACCTGAGATCAGGAGTTCGAGACCAGCCTGACCAACATGGAGAAACTCTGTCTCTACTAAAAATACAAATTTAGCAGGGCGTGGTGGCGCATGCCTGTAATCCCAGCTACTTGGCAGGCTGAGGCAGGAGAATCGCTTGAACCTGGGAGGCGGAGGTTGTGGTGAGGTGAGATCGTGTCATTGCACTCCAGCCTGAGCAACAAGGAAAAACTGTCTCAAAAACAAAAAACAAACAAACAAAAAGGCCCCCCAGAGGATTCCCCAGGGATGCCGCCCAATAGACAAATAACACAAGCCATATATGCAATTCTAAATTTTCTAGTAGTCACATTAAAAATAAACAGAAACTGGAAATATTAAATTTAATATTATTTATTTATTTATTTATTTATTATTCAGAATGTGGCTCTGTCGCCCTGGCTGGAGTGCAGTGGTGCGATTTTGTCTCAATGTAGTCTCGAACTCCTGGGCTGAGGCAATCCTCCTGTCTTAACCTCCTGAGTAGCTAGGATTACAGGCACTCACTACCACGCCTAGCTAATATTTTTATTTTAATTTTGTAGATATGGGGTCTCGCTACATTGTCTAGGCTGGTCTCAAACTCCTGGCCTCAAACCACCCTCCTGCCTTGGCCTCTCAAACTGCTGCCACTGTGCCTGGCCAAATTTAATATATTTAAATTTAATTTATTGAATGTATATAATCGGCTGGGTGCGGTGGCTCACACCTGTAATCTCAGCACTTTGGGAGGCTGAGACAGCTGGATGACCTGAGGTCAGAAGTTCAAGACCAGCCTGACCAACATGGAGAAACCCCGTCTCTACTAAAAATACAAAATTAGCCCTGCATGATGGCGCATGCCTGTAATCCCAGCTACTCAGGAGGCTGAGGCAGGAGAATCACTTGAACCTAGGAGGCGGGAGGTTGTGGTGAGCTGAGATTGTGTCATTGTGCTCCAGCCTGGGCAACAAGAGTGAAACTCCATCTCAAAAAATAAAATAAATAAATAAATAAAAGTAAATGGATATAATCTATTTTATTTAACCCAATATATTAACATATCATTTCAACATGTAATCAGTATAAAAAGTGTTAATGAGATATTTTACATTTTTTCCTTTTTTTAATTTTTTGGAGACAAGGTCTCACTCTGTCACCCGGACTAGGGTGCAGTGGTGTGGTCATGATTCACTGCAGCCTTGATCTCCCAGGCTCAAGTGATCCTCCCATCTTAGCCTCCCCAGTAGCTGGGACTACAGTGTGCACCACCACACCCAGCTAATTTTTGTATTTTTTATAGAAATGGGGTCTTGCCATGTTGCCCAGGTTGGTCTCGAACTCCTGAGCTCAAGTGATCTGCCCACCTTGGCCTCCCAAAGTGTTGGGATTACAAGTGCGTGCCACCATGCCCAGCCTATTTTTTTTCATACCATGTCTTCAAAATCTGAAACCCAGTGTGTATTTTACATTTATAGCACTTCTCCATTTAGTCACAATTTCAAGAACTCAGTAGCCACATGTGGCTAATGGCCACTGTCCTTGGCTTGTCCCAAGCACAGGAATTAGATCAGGCACAATTAGCAGCATTTGCTCGGCAGCTTAAAGGGACATTTTGGTTCTCCCAGCATCCTGCCCTTGCCACATAGGTGAGGTTTCCAGATAAAGGAGGGGAAGAGGCCACAGAAGGGGATGGATTTAGATTCCTCTGATCAAATGCACCCCATCCCAGTTGAACCTGGTTTCCTCCTGAATTCTTCTCAATCCAAGGCATATCCCAGTCAGACTGGACTAATGGAGGCAAAGTAGGTGACCAGACTGCCTTTCTCCTGTCCGCAGACCCATGCCTGAACGGTGGCTCGTGCCAAGACGGCGTGGGCTCCTTTTCCTGCTCCTGCCTCCCTGGTTTCGCCGGCCCACGATGCGCCCGCGACGTGGACGAGTGCCTGAGCAACCCCTGCGGCCCGGGCACCTGCACCGACCACGTGGCCTCCTTCACCTGCACCTGCCCGCCTGGCTACGGAGGCTTCCACTGTGAACAGGACCTGCCCAACTGCAGCCCCAGGTGGGCGGGGCCTCTGTTTGGAGCGCAGGAACTCTGACTTGGGATGAGGCCTGGAATCTCGGACGAAGTGGGGACAGCAAGGACTAGGGGAAGTCCTCAGCTTGATACCCACTGCGGACTGTGATGACTAATGAGGCAGGGCCAGGGAAGGAGCAGGGCGTCTGTTTGGAGGTCACCTTGGAATCTCTGGTGCCTGAGAGGGCATGGTCTCCAGGTGGCTCTCACCTTAGGGCTGAAGTCCCTGGTGAATTGGAGCTAAGGGACTTCGTTGGCTTCTGCTGGGGCTGCAGCTTCTTGCGGAGATAAGGGTCAGGGAGTGGGACGTCCCCAGCGCTACCAGTGGAACTCAGCGCTTCTAGCGGGACTCAGGAAGGAGGGCGGGGCCTGTGAGGGGGCGGAGCCTGATTCTCCCTCCCTCTCCTTCCGCTCCAGCTCCTGTTTCAATGGCGGGACCTGCGTGGACGGCGTGAACTCGTTCAGCTGCCTATGCCGTCCTGGCTACACAGGAGCCCACTGCCAACATGAGGCAGACCCTTGCCTCTCGCGCCCCTGCCTGCACGGGGGCATCTGCAGCTCCGCCCACTCTGGCTTCCGCTGCACCTGCTCCCAGAGCTTCACGGGGCCGCAGTGCCAGGTGGGTGGAGTTACTGGGGACCTGGGGGAGGAGCCTGCCTGGTATCCTAGAACGGAGGAGCCAAGTCCGGGAACAGTTTCTCCCAGACTACCCCCTATACCCCCCAGTACTGACTCTAGTGCTTCCCCTCCAGACGCTGGTGGATTGGTGCAGCCGCCAGCCTTGTCAAAACGGGGGTCGCTGCGTCCAGACTGGGGCCTATTGCCTTTGTCCCCCGGGATGGAGCGGACGTCTCTGTGACATCCAAAGCCTGCCCTGCAGGGAGGCCGCAGCCCAGATCGGTGAGTGGGAGCACGCGGGCGGGGCTGTGGGGTCTCGGGAGGGGGCTCTTGCACGTACCTCCTGCTAGTGTGAGCCGAATGGGGGTGCCACAGAGCTTATTCGGCATGGTGGGGTGTGTGGCTGAGTGGTGTGGGTGTGTGAGCATGTGACAACTGGCCGGGATGGTGTGTGTGTCTGTCACTGTGAGACAGCACGGATGGTGTATGTGCTACAGGGTGTGACCGAGCTGCTGTGAGCGTGGAAGACGTGTGTGTGTGCCAGTAATGAGACCTTGCCTGCTGGAAGGATGTGCGACAACCTGATGGAGTGTGGGTGCGATCCTGTGGACCCGTTCTAGCAAGGATGTTGGAAGATGTGTGTGATGGAGGCAGAAGGGGGATATATGGGGTTACCTTTGTTCCTGTGCCACTCTCCTCTTTGCAGGGGTGCGGCTGGAGCAGCTGTGTCAGGCGGGTGGGCAGTGTGTGGATGAAGACAGCTCCCACTACTGCGTGTGCCCAGAGGGCCGTACTGGTAGCCACTGTGAGCAGGAGGTGGACCCTTGCTTGGCCCAGCCCTGCCAGCATGGGGGGACGTGCCGTGGCTATATGGGGGGCTACATGTGTGAGGTAAGGGGGCGCTCCCCAGGAGAGGGAGGAGGAGGTGGGCATGCTTAGGTGTGTCTGGGCACACGTTTCTGTGCATCTGTGACTTGGTGTGTGTATGTCTCTAGATGTGTCTGAGTTTTTGCTTTTGTGACTCTTGGTATATCTGTACGTGTCACTCTGGGTAGATCTGGGGTGTTTATTTGTTTGTTTTTTGAGACAGAGTCTCACTCTGTCACCCAGACTGGAGTGCAGTGGCACAATCTCAGCTCACTACAACATTTGCCTCCCGGGTTCCGGTGATTCTCCTGCCTCAGCCTCTCATATAGCTGGGAATATAGGCACCCACCACCATGCCCAGCTAATTTTTGTAGTTTTCATAGAGACAGGGTTTCACTATATTGGCCAGGCTGGTCTTGAACTCCTGACCTCAGGTGATCTGCTCACCTCGGCCTCACAAAGTTCTGGGATTACCTACTGGTAGTGCGCTGGACATCCGTGTGTGACCTTTTGTGCTGGCATTCTTTGTATCTTCATGGGTATGTCCAGTTGTGTCTGTGTCACACTAAGCTGAGTGGGTCCCTCTCTTGCCCCACTGAAGTGTCTTCCTGGCTACAATGGTGATAACTGTGAGGACGACATGGACGAATGTGCCTCCCAGCCCTGCCAGCATGGGGGTTCATGCATTGACCTCGTGGCCCGCTATCTCTGCTCCTGTCCCCCAGGAACGCTGGGTATGCCAGGGCCAGGGTTGGGGGGACAGGATGGGAGGCTGCCTTCATTCCCTCCTGACTACCCCCTGTTTCTTCCCCCAGGCGTGCTCTGCGAGATTAATGAGGATGACTGCGGCCCAGGCCCACCCTTGGACTCAGGGCCCCGGTGTCTACACAATGGCACCTGTGTGGACCTGGTGGGTGGTTTCCGCTGCACCTGTCCCCCAGGATACACTGGTTTGCGCTGCGAGGCAGACATCAATGAGTGTCGCTCAGGTGCCTGCCATGCAGCACACACCCGGGACTGCCTGCAGGACCCAGGCGGGGGTTTCCTTTGTCTTTGTCATGCTGGCTTCTCAGGTAAGCATTGGAGAAGGGGCTGGCCTGGGACCCCGCCTGTTATTCCCCCACTGTGGTTGATCTACATGTTCCTGCTTGCTCAGGTCCTCGCTGTCAGACTGTCCTGTCTCCCTGTGAGTCTCAGCCATGCCAGCATGGAGGCCAGTGCCGTCCTAGCCCGGGTCCTGGGGGTGGGCTGACCTTCACCTGTCACTGTGCCCAGGTAGGTGTGGGTGGCGGCCTTTGGAGGAGGGGCGGGGCGTGGACTCTGGAGTAGTGGGGCGTGGCGTCTAAGAGGAGGATGTGGCTTTAGGGGAGACTTCGAAGGGAAGGGAGTTTCTGGAAAATGCTGACATTTCTAACGGGTGTGCTAGCTCATTACCTGTAATCCCAGAACTTTGGGAGGCCTAGGCGGAAGGATCACTTGAGCCCAGGAGTTCGAGACCAGCCTGGGCAACATGGTGAAACCCTATCTCTACGAAAAATACAAAAATTAGCCGGGTGTAGTGGCAACCGCCTGTAATCCCAGCTACTCGGGAGGCTGAGGCAGGAGAATCGCTTGAACCTGGGAGGCAGAGGTTGCAGTGAGCCGAGATCGCGCCATTGCACTCCAGCCTGGCGACAGAGTGACACTCTGTCTCAAAAAAACAAAGAAACAACCCCCCGCCCCCGAAATTTCCTGGAGGTTTGAAGGGAAAAGGGGGGTGAGGCTGGTAATTGGGGGGCGTGGCCTCCGGGGGTGGCGGGGCGTGTCTGCCAGGTTGTGGAAAGGGGAGAGGTTGGGTAGGACATGGGGAGGTTGTCGGGGGCGGGTCTCAACCTTCCTTAATCTTGACCTCTTCTCTTCCCTCTCTCTCCCCTTGACTCTTCTTTTCCCCACTCCTCCATTTCTTCTCCTCCTTCCCTCCACTCCCCTCCTTCACTTTTTTTCCTCCCTCCCCAAACCTGACCCCCAGCCGTTCTGGGGTCCGCGTTGCGAGCGGGTGGCGCGCTCCTGCCGGGAGCTGCAGTGCCCGGTGGGCGTCCCATGCCAGCAGACGCCCCGCGGACCGCGCTGCGCCTGCCCCCCAGGGTTGTCGGGGCCCTCCTGCCGCAGCTTCTCGGGGTCGCCGCCGGGGGCCAGCAACGCCAGCTGCGCGGCCGCCCCCTGTCTCCACGGGGCTCCTGCCGCCCCGCGCCGCTGTCGCCATTCTTCCGCTGCGCTTGCGCGCAGGGTTGGACCGGGCCGCGCTGCGAGACGCCCGCCGCGGCACCCGAGGTCTCGGAGGAGCCGCGGTGCCCGCGCGCCGCCTGCCAGGCCAAGCGCGGGGACCAGCGCTGCGACCGCGAGTGCAACAGCCCGGGCTGCGGCTGGGACGGCGGCGACTGCTCGCTGAGCGTGGGCGACCCCTGGCGGCAGTGCGAGGCGCTACAGTGCTGGCGCCTCTTCAACAACAGCCGCTGCGACCCCGCCTGCAGCTCGCCCGCCTGCCTCTACGACAACTTCGACTGCCACGCCGGTGGCCGCGAGCGCACTTGCAAGTGAGCCCATCCACCCGATCGATCCGTCTGTCTATGCATCCATCCCAGTCTGTCTGTCCATGGGCCCTGCCTCTCTTTCTAGCTGCCCATCCACTTGCCCCGTCTGTTTCTCTGTGGACCCTATCTGCCCATCAGTGTGTCCCATGTGTCTGTCCGTCTGTCTGTTCATCCATATCTTGTTCTTGTTTCTATCTGCTTATCTTGTTCTTGTTTCTATCTGCGTATGCACTTCTCTGCCCCGTTTGTCTGCCCCGTTCTCCATCCAAGAATTTCTTTTTCTCCCCGCCCCCTCCAAGATGGAGTCTTGCTCTGTGGCCCAGGCTGGAGTGCAGTTTCGCAATCTGGGTTCACTGCAACCTCTGCCTCCCAGGTTCAAGTGATTCTCCTGCCTCAACTTCTGAAATAACTGAGATTACAGGCGTGAGCCACCGTGCCCGGCCGAATTCCTTTTTTTTTTTTTTTTTTTTTGAGACAGTCCCGCTCTCTTGCCCAGGCTGGAGTGCAGTGGCTTGATCTCGGCTCACTGCAAGCTCTGCCTCCCGGGTTCAAGCGATTCTCCTGCCTCAGCCTCCCAAGTAGCTGGGACTACAGGTGCCTGCCACCACGCCTGGCTATTTTTTTTTTTTTTTTTGTATTTTATTAGAGACAGGGTTTCACCGTATTGGCCAGGTTGGTCGCGAACTCCTGCCTTGTGATCTGCCCGCCTCGGCCTCCCAAAGTGCTGGGATTACAGGCGTTAGCCACCGCACCTGGCTCCATTTTTTTTTTTTTTTTTTTTTTNTGGTTGTTTTTGAGATGGAGTCTTGCTCTGTGGCCCAGGCTGGAGTGCAGTGGCTTGATCTCGGCTCACTGGAAGGTCTGCCTCCCGGGTTCAAGCGATTCTCCTGCCTCAGCCTCCCAAGTAGCTGGGACTACAGGCGCCCGCCACTGTGCCTAGCTAACTTTTGTATTTTTATTAGAGACAGGGTTTCACCGTATTGGCCAGGTTGGTCGCGAACTCCTGCCTTGTGATCTGCCCGCCTCGGCCTCCCAAAGTGCTGGGATTACAGGCGTTAGCCACCGCACCTGGCTCCATTTTTTTTTTTTTTTTTTTTCTTAGGCAGGGTCTTGCTCTGTGGCCCAGGCTGGAGTGCAGTGGTGTGATCTCAGCTCACTGCAACCTCTACCTCCTAGGCTCAAGTAATCCTCACACCTCAGCCTCCCAAGGAGCTGGGACCACAGGTGTGAGCCACAGCGTCTTGGGTAACTTTTGTGCTTTTTTTAAGAGATGAGGTTTCACCGTGTTGTCCAGGCTGGTCTTGAACACCTGAGCTCAGAGTGATCCACCCAGCTTAGCCTCTCAAAGTGCTGGGATTATGGGCCTTAGCCACCACACCTGGCCTAAGAATTGTTTTTAGCGGCCGGGCACAGTGGCTTACGCCTGTAATCCCAGCATTTGGGAGGCAGAGGTGGGCAAATCACCTGAGGTCAGGAGTTCGAGATCAGCCTGGGCAACACGGTGAAACCCTGTCTCTACTAAAAATACAAAATTAGCCGGGTGTGATGGCACATGCCTGTAAAGGCAGGAGAATCGCTGAGATCATGCCATTGCACTCCAGCCTGGGCAACAGAGTAAATCTCCGTCTCACCAAAAAAAATAAAAACAAACAAAAAAATAAAATAAAATTCCTTTTATTCCTCTGTGTACGCTGCACCCCTGCTTGTCCATCCTTGGGCTGAATCCGTCCATCCATGCAATCTTTTTGCTCCTCTATATGTCTATCTGTTTTGTGCGTGCCCCTGACTGTCTCTGCCCCTCTTCTGTCCCTCTGTCTGTCCTAGGCAGTCCATCTGTCCATTCCTACACCCTGCCCCTTCTGTTCCTCTGCATACCTCTCTGTCCGCTTGGAACTCTCCACCTCATTAATCTCCACATCCCCAACTTCTCTGCTTCCCCCCCAGTCACTCTGCTCAAGCCATCCTGGCCTCTCTGCTGTTCCCCAGATGCCCCAGGCTTGATCCCACATCAGGGCCTTTGCACAAGCTGTTCCTACTGCCTGGCTGTTCCCTTCCCCCACATGGTTCCTCTCTCACCTCCTTCAAGTTTTTGCTGAAATGGTGGTACCTTCTCAGTGAGCACCTCCCTGATCACCCCAGCCCTTCCTCTGCTTTATTTTCTTCTTAGCATTTAATTCCATCCAGCACTATGTGTGTGCATGTTCATATATATATATATATTTTTTTTTTTTTTTTTTTTTTTTTTTTGAGACAGGATTTCTCTCCCATTGCCCAGGCTGGAGTGCAGTGGTGTGATCTTGGCTCACTGCAACCTCCACCTCCTGGGTTCAAGCTGTTCTCCTGCCTCAGCTTCCTGAGTAGCTGGGATTACAGGCACCAGCCACCACACCTGACTAATTTTTGTATTTTTAGTAGAGATGGGGTTTCACCATGTCTGCCAGGCTGACCTAGAACTCGTGACCTCAGGTGATCCGTACACCTCGGCCTCCCAAAGTGCTGGGATTACAGGCATGAGCCACCGCACCCAGCCTGCATTTTGATTTTATTGATGAGTAATGGAGATGCTGTATATTTGGCTCATGTATCTCCCTTACTGTCTGTCTTCACCCAGTGGAATGCTAGCTGCACGTGGGCCAGGAATTGTGGCTGGACCTTATTCTTGTGCCTGCAGCAGTGCTCAACACATGGCAGTCAGTCAGTTAGTATTTACTGATTAATTAATAGTTAGCCAGTGAGGCCTGGAGTGTGGTGTGGGCTTGTAGTCCCAGCCACTTGGGAGACTGAGGAGGGAGGATCATTTGGGTCCAGCAGTCTGAGACTGCAGAGAGCTATGATCGCACCACTGCACTCCAGCCTGGGCAACAGAGCAAAACCCCATTTCAATCAATCAATTAAAAAAAAATTATCAAGGGCCGGGCACGGTGGCTTATGCCTGTAATCCCAGCACTTTGGGAGGCCGAGGCAGGTGGATTACCTGAGGTGAGGAGTTCAACAGCAGCCTGACCAACATGGTAAAACCCTGTCTCTGCTAAAAATACAAAAATTAGACGGGTGTGGTGGTGCATGCCAGAAATCCCAGTTACTTGGGAGGCTGAGGTGGGAGAATTGCTGGAACCAGGGAGGTGGAGGCTGCAGTGAGCCGAGAGATCATGTTAACTGCATTACGGCTTGGGCGACAGAGCAAGACTCTGTCTCAAAAAAAAAAAAAAAAAATTGTCCAGGGAATGACAAGATTTGTAGAAAGCCTGACATGGGTCCGTACATTCCAGTCTCCTGTGCAAGCCTTGTCTGGAGTCTCTGTGCTCTAAAAAAAAATTGTCCAGTGAATGCATGGAGGGGGATCCTCTCTTCTGACCCCTGACCCCGCCCCTCTCTGCCCCACCAGCCCGGTGTACGAGAAGTACTGCGCCGACCACTTTGCGGACGGCCGCTGCGACCAGGGCTGCAACACGGAGGAGTGCGGCTGGGATGGGCTGGATTGCGCCAGCGAGGTGCCGGCCCTGCTGGCCCGCGGCGTGCTGGTGCTCACAGTGCTGCTGCCGCCGGAGGAGCTACTGCGTTCCAGCGCCGACTTTCTGCAGCGGCTCAGCGCCATCCTGCGCACCTCGCTGCGCTTCCGCCTGGACGCGCACGGCCAGGCCATGGTCTTCCCTTACCACCGGCCCAGTCCTGGCTCCGAACCCCGGGCCCGTCGGGAGCTGGCCCCCGAGGTGATCGGGTGAGTGATCCCACCTGGAAGAGCCGCGGTGGCCGGGGAGAGGAGAGATGCGAGATGCGGTTGATTCAGGTCTTGCGTATTTCATTTCACTTAATGCCTTTACCACCAGATGTCAGGAGCACCGCCTCCTGGCTGTGACGAGCAAAAAATGCCTCCAGATGGAGCTAGTGCTTCTTGGGTAGAATTGCCCAGGTGTAGCGCTGGCTCCTGGGGAGGCAGGTTGCTAAATGGTGGTAGAGTGGTTAAAGACTGAGTTTTTCTCTTTTTTTTTTTTTTTTTTTTTTTTTTTTTTTTTTTTTTTTTTTTTTTTTTTTGAGACGGAGTCTCTCTCTGTCGCCCAGGCTGCCCGGCTCACTGCAACCTCCGCCTCCTGCGTTCAAGCAATTCTCTGCCTCAGCCTCCAGAGTAACTGGGATTACTGCCACCCGCCACCATGCCGGGCTAATTTTCTTCTTCTTAAAGACGTGGAAGATAAAGCCGGGCACAATGATGTATTTCTGTAGTCCCAGCTACTTGGAGGATCGCTTGAGCCCAGGAATTCATATGTAGCCTGGGCAACATAGCAAGACTCCCATCTCTTTTTTTTTTTTTTTTGAGACGGAGTCTCGCTCTGTCGCTTGGGCTGGAGTGCAGTGGCGTGATCTCGGCTCACTGCAAGTTGCGCCTTCCGGGTTCACGCCATTCTCCTGCCTCAGCCTCCCAAGTAGCTGGGACTACAGGCCCCCACCACCACGCCCGGCTAATTTTTATTTGTATTTTTAGTAGAGACGGGGTTTCACCGTGTTAGCCAGGATGGTCTCGATCTCCTGACCTCGTGATCCGCCCGCCTTGGCCTCCCGAAGTGCTAGAATTACAGGCTGCACTGCTGTGCCCGGCCTTCCATCTCTTAATAATAAAAAGAAGGAGGAGGAGGAGGAGGAGGAGGAGGAGGAGGAGAGGAAGGAAGGAAGGAAGGAAGGAAGGAAGGAAGGAAGGAAGGAAGGAAGGAAGGAAGGAAGGAAGGAAGGAAAGCAGGAAGGAAGGAANATGGCAAAACCCTGTCTCTATTTAAAACACAAAAAATTATCCAGGCGTGGTGGTGCACGCCTTTAGTCCCAGCTACTCAGGAGGCTGAGGCATGAGAATCACTTGAAGTCAGGAAGCAAAGGTTGCAGTGAGCCAAGATTGTCCCACTGCACTCCAGCCAGAGCAATAGAGCGAGACTCTGTCTCAAAAAAACAAAAACTGGCCGGGCGCGGTGGCTTAAGCCTGTAATCCCAGCACTTTGGGAGGCCGAGACGGGCAGATCACAAGGTCAGGAGATCGAGACCATCCTGGCTAACACGGTGAAGCCCCGTCTCTACTAAAAATACAAAAAAAAAAAAAAAAAACTAGCCGGGCGAGGTGGCAGGCACCTGTAGTCCCAGCTGCTCGGGAGGCTGAGGCAGGAGAATGGCGTGAACCCGGGAGGTGGAGATTGCAGTGAGCTGAGATCCGGCCACTGCACTCCAGCCTGGGCGACAGAGCGAGACTCCATCTCAAAAACAAAAACAAAAACAAACAAACAAACAAATAGAAGTATCCTGCTAGTGGCCTAGTGGCCTGGTAGAGGTACTGGAAGGGAGGTGTAGCTGTTGTTGCGGAGACGGCAGAGACCTGAGAGGGGTGGATCTCTGACATAGAGAGGAGGGGTGGGTTTTACAGATACTGAGATGCGGGTGATGGGAGGGGAGGGGTGGCGGGATGAAGGAGAGTGGTTGATGTACCAGCCCCTGACTAAGCTAACTGAGTGATAGGACACAAAGCGAAAACAGGTCATTTTGGAGCTTGCAGAGTCTGAGGGACCTGGAGGTATTGGGAAGGCCTCCAAGGAGGTGCCTGGGCGCCAAAGACACAAACAAGAAAGACATAAAAGTATTGATGATCATTGAAGCCATGAGAGGGACTCAAAGGAGTGGGGAGAGAAGGGAACAGAAGAATTAATCTGGGGACCCAGAGACCTAAGGATTGGATGAATGGAATTAGCTCAAAAAAGAGAACGAGGCGGGGTGTGATGGCTCACAACTGTGATCCCAGCACTTTGGGAGGTCGAGGCAGGAGGATCACCTGAGGTCGGGAGTTCGAGACCAGCCTGACCAACATGGAGAAACCCTGTGTATACTAAAAATACAAAATTACTGGGGCATGGTGGCGCATGCCTGTAATCCCAGCTACTCGAGAGACTGAGGCAGGAGAATCGCCTGAACCCGGGAGGCGGAGGTTGTGGTGAGCCAAGATCGCATTATTGCACTCCGGCCTGGGCAACAAGAGTGAAACTCTGTCTCAAAAAACAAAAACCACACACACAAACAAACAAACAACAATGCCCTGGCCAACACGGTGAAACCCCATCTCTACTAAAAATACAAAAATTAGCTGGCCATGGTAGCAGCTGCCTGTAATTCCAGCTACTCAGGAGGAGGCAGAGAATTACTTGAACCAGGGAGTCGGAGGTTGCAGTGAGCTGAGGTTGCGCCACTGCACTCCAGCCTGGCGACAGAGCGAGACTTCATCTCAAAAACAAAAAACAAAAAACAAACAATGTCCATTAGCTAGGCGTAGTGGCCCAGGCCTGTAAACCCAGCACTTTGGGGAGGCTGAGGTGGGAGGATTGCTTGAGCCCAGGAGTTCAAGACTAGCCTGGGCAACATAGTGAGATCCAGTCTGTATCCCCCCATGCCCCCCACCAAAAAAAAAAAAAAAAAAAAAAATTAACCAGGTGTGGTGGCACATGCCTGTGGTCCCAGCTCTTTGGGAGAATGAGGTGGAAAGATTGCTTGAGGTCGGGAGGTCAAGGCTACAGTGAGCTGTGATTTCACCACCGTGCTCCAATCTGGGCGACAGAGTGAGACTCTGTCTCAAAAAATAAAACAAAACAGAACAAACAAACAAAAAAAATTAGGCCGGGCATGGCAGCTCACCTCTGTAATCCCCGCACTTTGGGAGGCCAAGGCAGGAGGATCACCTGAGGTCAGGAGTTCAAGACCAGCCTTGCCAACATGGTAAAACCCCATCTCTTCTAAAAATACAAAAAAATTAGCTGGGCGTGGTGGCACATGCCTATAATCCCAGCTACTCGGGAGACTGAGGCAGGAGAATCGCTTGAATCCAGGAGGAAAAGTTGCAGTGAGCCGAGGTAGCGCCACTGCACTCCAGCCTGGGTGCAACACCAAAAAACAATATCCATTGGATTCACGGCTCTGAGGGGACTGCTGACCACAGCAAGACACGTTTTGGGGGTGCAATGGGGTTGGATGCCAGGTGGTTGCAGATGGGTCATGGAAACCTGTGGGTGAAGAGCCAGGCGCCGGGGAGGGAAGGTGGGGCTTGGTGCCAGGGGGTGCATCAGGCAATTCTTGAACCCTCTGGTCCCTCCCTGCTGTCCCCGCAGGTCGGTAGTGATGCTGGAGATTGACAACAGGCTCTGCCTGCAGTCGCCTGAGAATGATCACTGCTTCCCCGATGCCCAGAGCGCTGCTGACTACCTGGGAGCGCTATCAGCGGTGGAGCGCCTGGACTTCCCGTACCCACTGCGGGATGTGCGGGGTGCGACCCGGCCTTGGGGAGGGGGTGGCGGGGACCAAGCTGGGGGCAGCTGAAGCCCCGCCCCAATGCCAAAGCCCCGCCCGCTACTGAAGCCCTGCCCCCTGCTTCCTACTCTTAGGGGAGCCGCTGGAGCCTCCAGAACCCAGCGTCCCGCTGCTGCCTCTGCTAGTGGCAGGTGCCGTCTTGCTGCTGGTCATCCTCGTCCTGGGCGTCATGGTGGCCCGGCGCAAGCGCGAGCACAGCACCCTCTGGTTCCCCGAGGGCTTCTCACTGCACAAGGACGTGGCCGCTGGTCACAAGGGCCGGCGGGAACCCGTGGGCCAAGATGCGCTGGGCATGAAGTGAGAACCCTGCTCACTCCCTGTCCCTGACTACGGGGACCTTGTGAGCCCTGGACCCCGCCTTGACCTGACTCAGACCTCTGCCCCCACCTCAAATCCTCCTTCCCAGCTGGACATCTCTAGTGTCTCCTCTCACATCCCCTCTTCTCACCATTGTCTGCCAGGAACATGGCCAAGGGTGAGAGCCTGATGGGAGAGGTGGCCACAGACTGGATGGACACAGAGTGCCCAGAGGCCAAGCGGCTGAAGGTACTGCCCCCTCTTCTGAGCTTTGCCCCCTCCTCTGGCCCCTCCCCTCAGGGTACTGGGTGGGGTCCCCAATGGATGATGGGCGTAATCAGGGGATATCACCGCTGTCCCCACCTCCCTAGCTCCAGAGAAAAGTCACAGCTTTGCAACGCTGTTTTCCTCTTAGTGTGGTTCTGTGACCTCAGAGGGAGGAGGAGATTTGCCACTGAGGCCCCAAGGGTCTCTGGGCAGGTGGAAAATCCTTCACTCCGTCCTGCCCCTCCCCGGCCAGGATCCTGCCTCCTGGCCAGCCTGCACTCTTTCTGGAGGTGTCCCCCAGTCCCAGAGAGCGAGTCTGCCTTATCTCTGTCAGTTCCTATTTTGTCCAGCATGGGGTTAGCCTGGAAGTGCTCTGAGCCAGTTCTAAGCACCATTTCATGCAGTCATGCCCCTAGGTTCAGTATGAGTCAGCTGTGGCTGCCATTAAAAAATCCCACACAGGTGGATCACCTGAGGTCAGGAGTTCGAGATCAGCCTGACCAAAATGGTGAAACCCCATCTCTACTAAAAATACAAAAGATTAGCTGGGCATGGTGGTGGGTGCCTGTAATCCCAGCTACTTGGGAGGCTGAGGCAGGAGAGTCCCTTGAACCCGGACGCCCCCCTGGCACTCCAGACTGGGCAACGAAGAGAAAAATCCATCTCAAAAAAAAAAAAAAAAAAAAAAAAAAAAGCCTGCGCATGCGGTGACTCAAACAATAGAAATTTGTTTTTTCATGGTTCTGGAGGTTGGAAGTCTAAGCCCAAGGTACCATCAGGGTTGGTTCCTGATGAGGGCTCTCTTCCTGGCTTGCAGATGGCTGCCTTCTCACTGTGTACACAGAGGAAAGAGAGAGAGAGAGATCTGGTACCCCATCCTCTTCTTGTAAGGATACCTGTCCTATTGGATTAGGGTCCCACATTTATAACCTCATATAACCTTAATTACCCCCTTAAAGGCCCTGTCTCACCAGGCTTAGTGGCTTGCACCTGTAATTTCAGCTACTTGGGAGGTTGAGGCAGAAGGATTGCTTGAGTCCAGGAGTTGGAGGCTTCAGTGAGCTATGATTGCACCACTGCACTCCAGCCTGGGTCACAGAGCAAGACCCTGTCTAAATAAAAAGTCCTATCTCCAAATGCAGACACATGGAAGTTTTATATATGATTTAGGGTTTTAGTGTATGATTTTATTTTATTTTATTTTTTTGAGACCAGGTCTCACTCTGTTGCCGAGGCTGGAGTGCAGTGGCGTGATCTTGGCTCGCTGCAGCCTCCACCTTCCAGGTTCAAGCGATTCTCCTGCCTCAGTCTCCCGAGTAGCTGGGATTATAGGCATGTTCTACCATGCCCGGCTAATTTTAGTATTTTTAGTAGAGACAGGGTTTCACCATGTTGGCCAGGTTGGTCTCAAACTCCTGACCTCAAGTGATCTGCCTGCCTTGGCCTCCCAAAGTGTTGGGATTACAGACGTGAACCACCGTGCCCGGCCAGTGTATGATTTTTAGAAGGGGCACAATTCAGTCCATACAGACCTTTGCTAGCATTACTGAGGCACCCACTGAATGTCTCTAATGCACATGAAACATCTTATTTCATCTCTTTGAGGACCCTATAAAGTAGATATTGACATATACTTCAATTTACAAACTCCCTTCCTCTGTCCATATTTTAATGTTGTGAAATGGAGGCATCTATTACAGTAGACAGATAAAAAAATTTGCTCAACCCAGACTTTTTCTCTTTCTCTTTCCCTTCCTTCCTTCCTTCCTTCCTTCCTTCCTTCCTTCCTTCCTTCCTTCCTTCCTTCCTTTCTTTCTGACAGAGTCTTGCTCTGTCACTCTGGCTGGAGTGCAGTGGCACGATCTAGGCTCACTGCAAGCTCCGCCTCCCGGGTTCACGACATTCTCGTGCATCAGCCTCCTGAGTAGCTGGGACTACAGGCACCTGCCACCACACCTAGCTAATTTTTTTTTTGTATTTTTAGTAGAGATGGGGTTTCACCATATTAGCCAGGATGGTCTCGATCTCCTGACCTTGTGATCCGCCCGCCTCAGCCTCCCAAAGTGCTGGGATTACAGGCATGAGCCACCGCACCCAGCCCAGACTTTTCTTTCTGCTTTCCCATCCCAAAGCAGGTATCAGAGGTATTACAAGGGTGGCCCAATGTAATTGTGGTGGTATCTTAGCATGGTGGAATGACTGTGTCATCCTGATTTTGCCAATGAGAAGCTCAGAGCTTTAATGTGATTTGCCCAGAGCCTTCCAGCTACTAAGGGGTGGGGTTGGAACTTGAACCTGGATCAGATACTATCCCAAGCTGCTTATCCTGTGTGCTTATAGTCCCGGCTACTCAGGCCACTGAGGTGGGAGGATCATTTGAGACCGGAAAGTTGAGGCTGCAGTAAGGTATGATTGCACCACTGCACTCCAGCCTGAGTGACACAGTGAGACGCAGTCTCTAAAAATATATATACGTAAATAATTAAAGCCATTTATTACTTAAAAAGACAAAAAAGAAAAAAGAAATCTTGTGTCTTCCTTTTATTAGCATCCTGGGCTGTGGCACACATTGATTTCCTGTTAATCCCAGCACTTTGGGAGGCCCAGAGGGGTGGATCACTTGAGGTCAGGAGTTTGAGACCAGTCTGGCCAACGTGGTGAAACCCCCGTCTCTACTAAAAATACAAAAAATTAGCCGGACACAGCATGTGCCTGTAATCCCAGCTACTCCGGAGGCTGAGGCAGGAGAATCACTTGAACCCGGGAGGCGGAGGTTGCAGTGAGCCAAGATCATGCCACTGCACTCCAGCCTGGGCGACAGAGCGAGACTGCCTCAAAAACAAACAAACAAAACACCAAGCAGATGGTAAATGATTTCCCAGGGCTCTATGTGTATCTCCTAAAGAGAAACCTGTAGGAACGCTCAGCCCCATCCCTAGCAGCAGCTCTCCCCAGCGCCAAAGGGTGAGATCTAAGATTCTGGGTGCCTGCCCCTCCAGGTAGAGGAGCCGGGCATGGGGGCTGAGGAGGCTGTGGATTGCCGTCAGTGGACTCAACACCATCTGGTTGCTGCTGACATTCGCGTGGCACCAGCCATGGCGCTGACACCACCACAGGGTGACGCAGATGCTGATGGCATGGATGTCAATGTGCGTGGCCCAGGTCAGTGACAGTGCCCCTCCCAAAGGGATGCTCCTCACCCATCGTACCTGGAAGAGGTTATTTCTGAGTCTGTGTTTTGGGGAGAACTGGTGGAGTCTCTAAGCTTCTGTGAAGGGTGTGTGTTCAGCAACACTCTTGGTTGGAAGTGACAAAGGTCCAACTCAAACTAGCTTAAGTAAAACAAGGGATTTATCGACTCATATAACTAAAAGTGGCACTTTTGGATCCAGGACTCAATTTTACCTTCTCTACCCTTTGTCTCCAATCTTAGAAAACCTTCCTAATGTGCCAGCAAAAGTCTCAGGATGCATTCTGATTGGACAGACTAGGGTCACCTGCTCATCCTTGAGCCAATCAGTATGACCAGGGGGCTGGAATATGCAAATTGACCAAGCCTGATTCCTTTACCTGTCCTTGAGCCAGTGGGAGTAGGAGGGGGTGTGGGGAGGTGTGTCTCTACCCAGGACTTGAGAATGGAGAACTGGATGCAAGTGGCTCCCTAAGAAAAACGAGGACAAGTGCTTGTGTACAGTGTGTGCAGTGTAGCAGACTATGTTGTTTGATCCTCTCAGATCCATCTTTGCTATGTTCCAGGGGATTCCTGCCTTAGCTTCATTTTGCTTTTGCTCCAAATGGCCTGTACTTATGGCTCTCTTTTGAAGTCCCTCTGGCTACTGGGGCCTGAAGTGCGTGGAATTTTATGTCCCTGGGGTCAGCTCTTTTTTTTTTTTTTTCCTTTTAAAATACTCAAATGAATTGGCAGAAAGGGACAGCTCCTAACCAGTGGATGCACGAGTATGAGGGGGATGGTTTCTTTACCTTGAGCTGAATTAGAACTCTGGGGTACAATGCATGTTCCAGAGTCCCTCTGCAGGATCAGGGTGGAATAACCCTTTGGGAATTTACTGGAGGTTGCACACTTGCTTGACTCCCAGAGTCCCTTGTCCTGTGTTCCCTGCGCCCTAGGAGTCATTCTGTGATAAATCACATGCCCATGAATCCTCATCCTGGGTGTGGGTGTGCAGACGGGAGGATCTGCCAATCCGCATTCTTCCATGTGTCCCATTAGCTCCTAATGGGGTGCCCTTGATAACATTTCCTGGAAAAGGCCCTGTGTTTACCTTCCTGCCAACACACTCCTGTCCCCGCAGATGGCTTCACCCCACTAATGCTGGCTTCCTTCTGTGGGGGGGCCCTGGAGCCGATGCCAACTGAAGAGGATGAGGCAGATGACACATCAGCTAGCATCATCTCCGACCTGATCTGCCAGGGGGCTCAGCTTGGGGCACGGACTGACCGTACTGGCGAGACTGCTTTGCACCTGGCTGCCCGTTATGCCCGTGCTGATGCGGCCAAGCGGCTGCTGGATGCTGGGGCAGACACCAATGCCCAGGACCACTCAGGCCGCACTCCCCTGCACACAGCTGTCACAGCCGATGCCCAGGGTGTCTTCCAGGTGAGACAGGCACACCCTCTGGACTTCGGAGCTGGGGCAGGCATTAGACTTACCTGGATTTGGCCCCAGTTCTGCCTTTCAGAGCTCATTTTTTCTCATTTGGAAAATGGGGATATATGGGAGTACAGTATCTGTCAAGCAGCTGCTCTCTGAATCTCACCAATTTCAGGGGTCGGGGTGTGGGGGTTGGAGACTTCATGGGACTTAGCAGTGCTCTTGATTCCTCTGTTCCTGCCATGACTCCTCCTGCTGCATCCACTCTGTCCTAGATTCTCATCCGAAACCGCTCTACAGACTTGGATGCCCGCATGGCGGATGGCTCAACGGCACTGATCCTGGCGGCCCGCCTGGCAGTAGAGGGCATGGTGGAAGAGCTTATCGCCAGCCATGCTGATGTCAATGCTGTGGATGAGCTTGGTAGGTTGGCAGAGGAATCAAGTCTAGGCTGGGTTAGTGTCACCTGGGCCCCGAGGGTCATGTTGGTGCAAACTCATACCCATGTTGAGACCCAATCACTGAAGCTGATGCACACATAACCAGGCTTCATGAAGCCTGCAGGGTCATGCAGGGTCACCACTAGTCCTTAGGGTGCCTCAGGGATTTAGAAAAAGGTGCTTTTCCTCTGGACACTTCATTTTCACCTGCTTTGTTAGACAGACACACTCTACTTCTACCTGCTGGAAGTTATTATAATAAACGTGCACATCTGGCCATGTGTGGTGGCTCATGCCTGTGATCCCAACACTGGGAGGCAGAGGCAGGAGGATGGCTTGAGGCCAGGAGTTTGAGACCAGACTGGGCAACGTAGTGGGTTTTACAAAAATTTTTTAAAAGATTAGCCACATGCAGTGGTGCATACCTGTGGCCCTAACTACTCGGAAAACTGAGGTGGGAAGGTCATTTGAGCCCAGGAGGTTGAAGCTGTAAGCCATGATTGTGCCACTGCACTCCAGCCTGGGGGACAGACTCTGTCTAAAAAAAAAAAAAAAAAAAAGTCTCCAGACATTGCCAAATGCCCTGGGGGCCGGGGTTGGGGAGTTTCTCCCAGTTGAGAACCATGGCTTCGGGGCAGAGCTGGCCAATAGGACTTTCTGTGATGATGGAATTATTCTCTGCACTGTCCAATATGGTAGCCACTGGCCACATGTGGTGACTTGAAATGTTGCTGGGGCAAATGAAGAACTAAATGTTTTAGTTCATTTAATTCTTTTCTCCTTCTGTTGCCTTTTTTTTTTTTTTTTTTTTTTGAGACAGAGTCTCGCTCTTGTTGCCTAGGCTGGAGTGCAGTGGTGTGATCTTGGCTCATGGCCACCTCCACTACCCGGGTTCCAGTGATTCTCCTGTCTCAGCCTCCCTAGTGTCTGGGACTAGAGGCACCCGCTACCATGCCTGGCTATTTTTTTTGTATTTTTAATAGAGATGGGGTTTCACAATGTTGGCCAGGCTGGCCTCGAACTCCTGACCTCAGGTGATCTGCCTGCCTTGGCCTCCCAAAGTGCTGGGGTTACAGGCATGAGCCACTGCGCCCAGCCTTTAAAAAAAAAAAGAAAAGCTGGGCACGGTGGCTCAAGCCTGTAATCCCAGCACTTTG
>NW_016826746.1:253302-267632 GCF_001698545.2 Rhinopithecus bieti
AAAAAAAAAAAAAAAGAAGAAGAAAAAAAACCAAAAACCAAAAAACACCTTTATTGAGATATGATTCACATGCCATACAATTCACCCATTTAAAATGTACAATTCAATGGCTCTTAGTATAGTCAGAGTCGTACAACTATTACCACAATCAATTTTAGAACATTTCATCACCTGAAAAAGAAATTCTCACCACTTGGCCATCATCTTCCAAGCCCCTCATCTGTCCAGCCCTGTGCAACCAGTGATTTGCTTTTTGTCTCCATGGATTTGCCTGTTCTGGACATTTCATATAAATGTAATCATAAGATATGTGGTCATTTTTGTCTGCCTTTTTTTCAGTTAGCATTATGTTCTCAAGGTTCACCCATGTTGAAGCATAGTTCAGCTGAGTTATACTCCATTGTATTGATGGACCTTTTTTTTTTTTTTTTTTTTTTAAATTTTTAGAGATAGGGTATCACTTTGTCACTCAGGCTGGAGTTCAGTGGTGTGATTATGGCTCACTGCAGCCTCAAACTCCCAGGCTCAAGTGATCCTCCCATCCCACCCTCCTGAGTAGCTGCTATTACAGGTGTGTGCCAGCACACCTGGGTAATTCTCAAATTTTTTTGTGGAGATGGGGTCTCACTTTGTTGCCCAGGCAGATCTCAAATTCCTGGCCTTAAGCAATACTCCCACCTTGGCCTCCCAAAGTGTTGAGATTACAGGCGTGAGCCACTGTGCCTGGCCAAAAGTTTCCATTTTCATCATGTCCAATTTATCTATTTTGTAGTTGTTATTTGTGGTGTTGGTGTCACATCTAAGAATCTTGGCCTAATTCAAGGTCATGAAGATTTACTCTTTATGTTTTCTTCTAGATGTTTAGTTCTATAGTTGGAGCTCTTATATAGGTTTCTGATCCATTTTGAGTTAAGTTTTGTATAAAGTGTGAGGTAGGGGTCCAACTTCATTCTTTGGATGTGAATATTCAGTTGTTCCAGCACCATTAGTTGAGAAGACCATTCTTTCCCCATCGAATGGTCCTGGCACCTATTTTATTAGATTTAAATCTAAAGAACCACATGTAGATTGGGCACAGTGGCTCATGCCTGTAATCCCAGCACTTTGGGAGGCCAAGGCTGGTGGATCACTTGAGGTTAGGAGTTTGAGACCAATTTGGGCTCAAATATGGTTCCACATAGTGGAACTCTATCTCTATCAAAAATACAAAAAATTGGCTGGGCATGGTGGTACATGCCTGTAGTCCCAGCTATTAGGGAGGCTGAGGAGGGAAAATCGCTTGAGCCCAGAAGGTGGAGGTTGCAGTGGACTAAGATTATGCCAATTGACTCCAGCCTGGGTGACAGAACAAGACACTGCTTCAAAAATAAATAAATGGATAAATAAGAACCATATGTGACTAGCTACTGTATTGGACATCACAACCCTAGGTTCAACTGAAGGAGGTCCACACAGCACCTCCTGTGTATAGATGGTCATGCACGTGCACACACACACACACACACATACACACAGTACTTCCCCATTGCACAGAAAGAGTCATTTTGCAGATTTGCACATACATGGATCCAGACACAAGTACTTGGATATTCATGGCGAGCCTGCCTCCTCTACCCCTAGGCCACATTCTAGACAATTTCTGCCTCCCTGACATGGGGGCCCCGGGACAGGAGCCTGGTCCTGACCTCTCTCCCCTTCATCCTCCAGGAAAATCAGCCTTACACTGGGCTGCAGCTGTGAACAACGTGGAAGCCACTTTGGCCCTGCTCAAAAATGGAGCCAATAAGGACATGCAGGATAGCAAGGTGAGCCCCAGCCCTTGGTCCACTGGGGGTCAGCACTGGTACAGCGCCACTGCACTCCAGCCTGGGCATCAGAGTGAGACTCTGTCTCAAAAAACAAAACAAAACAAAACCCCAAACATTGAATTAAAATATAATTTACTTTGGTAACTAAAGTTTTTGGTGGCCCCTTAAATTTTGTGCCTAATGGCTGGGTGTGGTGGTTCACGCTTATAATCCCAGCACTTTGGGAGGTCGAGATGGGTGGAATACTTGAGGTCAGGAGTTCGAGACAGCCTGGCCAATGTAGTAAACCCCTGTCTCTACTAAAAATACAAAAATTAGCTGGGCGTCGTGGTGCACACCTGTAATCCCAGCTGCTCAGGAGGCTGACAGAAGAGAATCGCTTGAACCCAGAAGGCTGAGTTTGCAGTGAACCGAGATGGCACCACTGCCCTCCAGCCTGGGCCACACAGCGAGACTCTGTCAAAAAAAAAAAAAAAAAAGTTATGCCTAAGGTGAGTAACTCGCTTAACTCACCCCAATCCTGGCCTTGACCCCTGGCACTTAGTAGGTGATGGATGAATGTGGTTTAGAGGAAAGAACTTGTCCAGGCTCCCCCAGCGCAGCCGGGATTTAACTCAGGTCTGTCAAACTCCAGTGTGCAAACTCATAGTTCTCGGGCTCCCCCAAGAGGCTGGAAGACTTTGCTACTCTTAGCCGGGGTTTCGCTGACCTCTGTGGGTTCTGGGCCCCTAGGAGGAGACCCCTCTGTTCCTGGCCGCCCGCGAGGGCAGCTACGAGGCTGCCAAGCTGCTGTTGGACCACTTTGCCAACCGTGAGATCACCGACCACCTGGACAGGCTGCCGCGGGATGTAGCCCAGGAGAGACTGCACCAGGACATCGTGCGCTTGCTGGATCAACCCAGTGGGCCCCGCAGCCCCCCCGGTACCCACGGCCTGGGGCCTCTGCTCTGTCCTCCAGGGGCCTTCCTCCCCGGCCTCAAAGCGACACAGTCGGGGTCCAAGAAGAGCAGGAGGCCCCCTGGGAAGGCAGGGCTGGGGCCGCAGGGGCCCCGGGGGCGGGGCAAGAAGCTGACGCTGGCCTGCCCAGGCCCCCTGGCTGACAGCTCGGTCACGCTGTCGCCCGTGGACTCGCTGGACTCCCCGCGGCCTTTTGGTGGGCCCCCTGCTTCCCCTAGTGGCTTCCCCCTTGAGGGGCCCTATGCAGCTGCCACTGCCACTGCAGTGTCTCTGGCACAGCTTGGTGGCCCAGGCCGGGCGGGTCTAGGTCGCCAGCCCCCTGGAGGATGTGTACTCAGCCTGGGCCTGCTGAACCCTGTGGCTGTCCCCCTCGACTGGGCCCGGCTGCCCCCACCTGCCCCGCCAGGCCCCTCATTCCTGCTGCCACTGGCTCCGGGACCCCAGCTGCTCAACCCAGGGACCCCCGTCTCCCCGCAGGAGCGGCCCCCGCCTTACCTGGCAGTCCCAGGACATGGCGAGGAGTACCCAGCGGCTGGGGCACACAGCAGCCCCCCAAAGGCCCGCTTCCTGCGGGTTCCCAGTGAGCACCCTTACCTGACCCCATCCCCTGAATCCCCTGAGCACTGGGCCAGCCCCTCACCACCCTCCCTCTCAGACTGGTCCGAATCCACCCCCAGCCCAGCCACTGCCACCGGGGCCATGGCCACCGCCACTGGGGCACTGCCTGCCCAGCCACTTCCCTTGTCTGTTCCTAGCTCCCTTGCTCAGGCCCAGACCCAGCTGGGGCCCCAGCCGGAAGTCACCCCCAAGAGGCAAGTGTTGGCCTGAGATGCTCGTCAGTTCTTAGATCTTGAGGGTGCTAAAGAGACCCCCATCCTGCCTCCTTTCTTTCTCTGTCTCTTCCTTCCTTTTAGTCTTTTTCATCCTATTCTCTCTTCACCAACCCTCCTGCATCCTTGCCTTGCAGTGTGACCAAGATAGGTCATCAGCCCAGGGCTTCAGTCTTCCTTTATTTATAATGGGTAGGGGCTACCACCCACCCTCTCAGTCTTGTGAAGAGTCTGGGATCTCCTTCTTCCCCACTTCTCTCTTCCCTCATTCCTTTCTCTCTCCTTCTGGCCTCTCATTTCCTTACATTCTGACATGAATGAATTATTATTATTTTTCTTTTCTTTTTTTTTTTTTTTACATTTTGTATAGAAACAAATTCATTTAAACAAACTTATTATTATTATTTTTTACAAAATATATATATGGAGATGCTCCCTTCCCCTGGGAACCCCCCAGTGCCCCCGTGGGGCTGAGTCTGTGGGCCCATTTCGGCCAAGCTGGATTCTGTGTACCTAGTATACAGGCATGACTGGGATCCATGTACCGAGTACACGACCCAGGTATGTACCAAGGAGGCACCCTTGGGCACACCCACTGGGGCCAGGGGTTGGGGGAGAGTTGGGAGCCTCCTCCCCACCCCACCTCCCTCACTTCACTGCATTCCAGATGGGACGTGTTCCATAGCCTTGCTGGGGAAGGGCCCACTGCCAACTCCCTCTGCCCCAGCCCCACTCTTGGCCATCTCCCTTTCGGAACTAGGGGGCTGCTGGTGGGAAATGGGAGCCAGGGGAGATGTGTGCATTCCTTTGTCTCCCTGTAAATGTGGGACTACAAGAAGAGGAGGAGCTGCCTGAGTGGTACTTCCTCTTCCTGGTAATCCCCTGGCCCAGCCTCATGGCAGAATATAAGTATTTTTAGGCTATTTTTGTAATATGGCTTCTGGTCACGATCCCTGTGTAGCTGAATTCCCAAACCTTGCATTGTACAGCCCCCACTCCCCCCACCACCTAATAAAGGAATAGTGAACACTCAGTGTTGTTGGTCTGTGTCTAGGTAAGGTGGGGAGTGGTGGCAGTGGGACTTCTATCTCCCCCACCCAGCGCTAACTTGAGCTCCCATCTTGGGGTAAATACATTTGACTTGCCAGTCTACTTATGCTTCCTCTTTTGGCAGATGACTACCAATTGGATCAGTGGTGGTCACCTGACTTAAGTTGAGCCAATCAGATTCTTTTGCTTGAGAACCTTTTTTAATGGAGAGGCTAAGAAACTGGTCAGTTGGTGGAGCTCTTAAGGTCACAGTTAGATTTAGAAATATCAGTGGCCAATTCGAGGTGGTGGGCAAACAGATGAGCTAAGAGGGCAGAAGAATGAAGCTAATATTCAGGAAGAATCAGAAATGAGAGCTCAAATGGCTCTTTGAGGGCTGGGGGGTTTATCTCAGCTCCCAATGCAGTATCAATTCCAGTTAAATGAGTGTTCATTCCATTGAGATCAACAGGTATTTATTAATTGCTTTCTAAGTGTCTGATGATGATTCTACATGAATTTCACTTTTGCTTCATGCTCCTTTGGGTTTTGGAGATAACCTTGGACCCATGTAATAAATACTTCTTTACTTGTGCCAGCTTCGGTGGGTTTCTGTTTCTCACAACCAATCATGCTCCAAGACAAGGTTCTGTTTACACTGGTGTCTTCAGGAAAGGAGGATAGGATTTAGTGTTCGTTGATTCTGTCAGTTGGAGTGCTCCTGGCTGCAAATGACACAAAAGCCTACTGGCTTAAACAAGAAAGGGGTTTATTAGCTTATATAAATTAAAAGGACCAACTTCGGGGAGATTTGATCTAGTGGGTCAAATGTGGTCAACAATGGCTCAGTTTCTCTTCGTCTCTACAACTTTCTCTGGGCATCAGTTTCATCTACATCCTCCACACGGCACCCAGTACAACCTCTCTTCCCTACATCACACAGCTCCAGCCCTCTCTCTGTGTTATCAAAATAGGTGCCATATCGCTCTTTCCAGGGGAGAGAGAAACTTCTAGTATTGTGATTGATTTTTCTTTTATTTACTTTCTTCCTGTGTTTTTTGAGATAGAGTCTTGTTCTTATCACCCAGGCTGGAGTGCAATGGTACAATCTCGGCTCACTGCAACCCCTGCCTCCTGGGTTCAAGCAATTCTCCTGCCTCAGCCTCCTGAGTAGCTGGGATTACAGGTGCCTGCTTCCATGCCTGGTTAATGTTTGTATTTTTAGTACAGACAGGGTTTCACCATGTTGGCCAGGCTGGTCTCGAACTCCTGACCTCAGATGATCCATCCACCTTGGCCTCCCAAAGTTCTGGGATTACAGGCGTGAGTCACTGCACTCGACCTTGTGGTTGATTTTTCTGTTGACTCCAATTGGTTCATGTATCCACTCTCTAACCTAAGGTTTCTTAATTTCAGCATTATTGACATTTGGGGACAAATCATTCTTTGCTCTGGGGAGCTGTCCTGTGCAATGTAGGATATTTAACAGCATCTCTGGTCCCTACCCATTAGCTACCAGCAGCACCCCTTTCCCAGTTGTGACAACCAATATAACATGTCTCCAGATATTGCCAATTGTCACATGGGAGGCAGAATCACACCTGTTGTTTTCTTAAAGCGTGTCTTAAAGTCTTTTCTTTGGAACTACTGGTGTGCTAAATTTAGGGGCAATCAGGTTTACAGAAGCATGAATTCTGTAGAAGCTTCTAATAAATGTTTACTCCTCCCCCACCCCCTTTAGGCTAAGTCTTTGAAGATGAAAGAGTCTCTTTTATGTTTGTCTCAACTTTATTTTATGTTTATTCCCTTACCCTCTAACCTTTATTGGGCGCTTACTGTGTGCCAACTCCCGGACAAGTTGTTGAGAATAAAATGGTGAATTATATAGGCCCAGTCTCTGCTTTTATGGAATTTCAGGCTAGTTGGGGGATGTATGGGGAGTGCACCCCTATATCCCCTTGGAACTTACCATTCTAGTGCTTGCTTACAGCATCTAACTGCGAACACCTGAGACTCTCCACCTGGGGACTTCCTCTTGTGTGGGGCAGGAGCAACCCTCAACATATGAGGGATGAATGAGAGATGGTGGATAAATACCCCAGTTTCGTCACCACTGTCTGGGGGAATTCATGGATATGATCCGCAGAGTCTCCCAAAGGATGCTCTTTGGGATTAAGCCCCAGTTGCCCACAGCAGCAACCTACTCTTCCTCAATCCTACTAGAGCTTTCTGGAATGATCTTGTGAATAAATTCCTTTCACTCGAATCATTGGTCCACGAGGAGTCCATCTAGCTTTATGCATGAGTAGATTCTTGGGAATAAAAAATAAAATATCTGTTGGGGCTTAAGCAAGTTTGGGTATTCTTCTTCCCAAGTGCTGTACAAATGCAGAGAAAGTCATTCTCCCTACCCACTTTGTCCACTCTATCATGCAACCTTGGCTTTATGTCAACAGAATATTGAAGAAGAGTGTCCCACAGGGGGAACCCACTTTCGTACCTCGTGGAGCTGACTTATTTGTAAGGACATATGAGACTCATCCACACCGGGAGCTCCCTGGAATGACTGCAGGAGGGATGTTAGGTTGAGGACTACGAAGCCTGCATTGGTGATTGGGGAAAATTAACTAATGAGATTTGAAGATTCATATGTATGTGATTTCATTGGCAAGCTGAAGTTGGGAAGGGTTGGGGACTTTGGAATTGACATCCTAGTTGATTTCTTGACTGAGAGGACAATGATAAACAGCTGAGTGTCTGCTTTTTGCCTCCAGATCTGCACTCATCTTCCTCCACTCTTTTCTGTGCTCTGGGAGAATGACCCAGGTAGATGGCATCGATGGGTTTCCTTACTCTCTGCCTTCCACTTGGGTTTGGCCAATGAGAGACACAGGTGAGGGATTAGAGGGTGGAATGTATTTATCTCCCTGGCTACCTGCCTGCAGGGTACCTGCAGTGCTCTCCCTCCAGCTACCTACCCTCTGTGGGTCTGGGTTATTGTTTCTTCTGCTTGGCCCTTTTGGCCTAGAAGCGATAAAGTCTGTCCACTATTGTGAGCCCCAGGGCATAGTAACATTCCTTGCCTACATTCTGTGCATGCTCATCTGTCTAGCATGT
Source organism: Rhinopithecus bieti (assembly GCF_001698545.2). Lineage (NCBI taxonomy): Eukaryota > Metazoa > Chordata > Mammalia > Primates > Cercopithecidae > Rhinopithecus > Rhinopithecus bieti. Next base: position 261,044 of record NW_016826746.1, read on the forward strand.
CAATCATTTATCTGTTATCTATCTAGGTCTATCATCTATCGTTTATCTTTCATCCCTCTATATCTATCTCATGCTTCTCTGTCCTCTGTTGTCTATTTATATCTATGAATCTATTTTTCTATCATCTTTCATTTATCTATCTTTCTATCTATCTACTAATCTTTCTTTTCCTTTTTTTTTCTTTTTTTTTGAGATGGAGTTTCACTCTTATTGCTCAGGCTGGAGTGTAGTGGCAAGATCTCGGCTCACTGCAACCTCCGCCTCCTGGGTTCAAGCCATTCTCCTGCCTCAGTCTCCCCAGAGCTGGGATTACAGGCACGCACCACCATGCCCAGCTAATTTTTGTATTTTTTTTTTTTTTTTTTTTGAGATGAAATTTTGCTCTTGTTGCCCAGGCTGGAGTGCAATGGCACAATCTCGGCTCACTACAACCTCCACCTCCTGAGTTCAAGCAATTCTCCTGCCTCAGCATCCTGAGTAGCTGGAATTACAGTCATGTACCACCATGCCTGGCTAATTTTTTGTATTTTTAGTAGAGACAGGGTTTCTCCATGTTGGTCAGGCTGATCTTGAACTCCCGACCTCAGTTGATCTACCCGCCTTGGCCTCCCAAAGTGCTAAGATTACAGGTGTGAGCCACCGCACCTGGCCTAATTTTTGTATTTTTTTTTTTTTTTTTTTTGAAGGCGGAGTCCTGACTGCTGTCGGCCCCAGGCTGGACTGGCAGTGGCCGGATCTGCCAGCTGCAGCTGCAAGCCTCCGGCCTCCCCGGAGTTTACGCCATTCTCCTGCCTCAGCACCGCAAGTAAGCTGGGACTAGAAGGCAGGCCGGCCCCACCTTGTCGCACCGCTAGTTTTTTGTAATTCTTATAGTAGAGACGGGGTTTCACCCGTAATTAGGCCAGGGTGGGTCCTCCGATCTCCTGACCTTGTGATGCGCGCCCCGTACTCAAGGCCCGCCCAAAGTGGCTGGGATTAGCAGGCTTGAGGGCCCACACCCGCGCCCCAGCCTATTTTTGTATTTTTAAGTAGAGACGTCACTGTGTTGACCAGGCTGATCTTGAAACACTGATCCTTGTGATGCCAGCCTGGCCTCGGCCTCCCAATTGTGCTGGGATTACAGGCAGGAGCCACTGTGCCCAGCCTTATCTGAGCTTTTCAAAGCCTCTATAGACAGCTCATTCCCTAGCTTTTGGTTTAATCTATTTGTCTCAACTGTTACTCACTGCCTCAGGCATCCATGAAGCTAAAATACTTTCCTGTAGCTGTTGTCAACAAAGGACCCCCAAGGAGAAGGCTTTTTGCATGGGATTATCTCAGAACCAGGTCAAATACAGAGAGCTTTGCAAGTGGGATCTTGCAGGGAACCACTAGCGTGGTAAACAATGACAATTCTTGGCCTGGTGTAGTGGCTCACACCTGTAATCCCAGCACTCTGGGAGGCTGAGGTGGGAGGATCATTGAGGTCAGGAGTTTGAGACCAGCCAGGCCAACATGGTGAAACCCTGTCTCTACTAAAAATACAAAAATTAGCCAGGCATGGTGGTACGTGCCTGTAATCCCAGCTACCCGGGGGCTGAGGCAGGAGAATCGCTTGAATCCCGGGAGGTGGAGGTTGCAGTGAGCTGAGATTGCACCACTGTACTCCAGCCTGGGCAACAGAGAGAGGCTCCAGAGGCTCCATCTCAAAAAAATATTAAAACAAAAACAAAAACAAAAAAGACAATTCTTTGGGAATGAGGCTTGAAAGGGTTCTAGGTCTATTTTGCTTTCTCTGGTGGATGTCAGGCTGCACCAGAGTTTGGGATGCTATTTTTCAAGATGACCGTGGAGCTGGAGAGTGGGGGAGAGGACCAGATATATTAAAATGCCAACTAGTATGCTGTTCTCACTGATATGCAGTAATTTTTTGAATACATGCTCTCAGAGTTGCTGCAAGACTTTAGTTAATTTCTAGAATTCTCAAAAATTTAGTCTAACAATTTTTTCTAGCTTTTTCATTTCTTTATGGAGGACATACTTTATGGAGGTCCATACTCTGACATTTTTTCTGACATCCCACCTCACATTGGTTGATGACGGATTGTTAGATTTATGCATCTGGAGCTCAGAGTAGATGGCTGATCTACGATGTAGATTTGGGGAATGTTGGTATAGAAGTGGTATCTAAAACCGTATGATTGTACTAATCAGTTAGAGAGAAGAGAGTCAAGGTTGAAGCCATGAGCTGCTTCAATATCAGAACAGCAAAAGTACAGAAAGAGAGTGACAAAGAATGGTCAGAAGTGAAGTGGACAAACCACATGCAGCAGATAGTGTCGGTCCCCTGCCCACATCCACTTTCTCTGACCATTTCACTGCATATTGTCCTGATTTCCAACACCCAGTGCTTGCATCTATTTGTCTGAGGGCTTTCTCTGGACATCAAAGCTTACTCCATCCACACATACAGTGGGCAGGATTACTGGATAATTAATGCACTCAGGAGCAACCGTCAACAATGACCAGCTGGAGTGGGTGTATACATACCTCATCTCCCTCGCCCTTCTGTGGTGAATGTTCTATGCTGCCACCCAGAGGTCCCCAGTGGGATTGACCCCAGTTGCTTACAGGGATAACTTACTTGATAGGACATGCTTTATAAACTTCCTTTTGTTCCTACTTTCACTTCTTCAGATCTGGGATCACCTCCCAAATAAACTTACTTCCACTAGAATCCTTGTCTCAGAGTCTGTGTCTGGGGAAACCCAAACTATGCAGGCCTTTTGGCATAGAGTGGGTACACAGACTCATGAGTCTGTACTTATCAGCTAGGGAGAGAAAAGAGGTCTAGGACTGAGCCCTGGGGAATTATCATATTAGGGGTCAGAAGAGGAGGACGCTAAGGAAGAGTGGCCAGAGAAGAAGCATATACCATAAAAAGAAAGAGAAAGGAGCATTGCAAGGAGGGGATTTATCATCTAAGTTGAATGCTCCTGGAGAAAGGAATAAGATGAGGCCAGGTCCAAGACACCTCACAAGCTGACAGGAGACACAGAGGAACACAGACAATATGAAGAGAAAACCCAGGACCTCTGGTAGCCCAGATACTGCATGTGACTAGCTTGGGGGTTCTTACGGAAGGCTTCCTGGAGAAGGTGATGCTGGAGGTGAGTTTTTAGGAAAAGTAGGACTATGCCTAAAGTAGGAGTTCCAGAGGAGGAATTTCCTTCCTTGTTGTAATTTAATAAATGTGTGAGTGTTGTTATAAGTGGAGCAATGACTGGGTTTAGAGGTAGAGAAGGTGGCAGGGGTCATATCACAAGGGTCTTGGGTGTGAAGATGGAGGAATTTTAAACTTTGAGGGCAATGGGGAGCCATGGAAGATGCATGAGTAGAGGAGGAGCACAGCTTGAGTTTTCTGTCCTGGTGGTCAGTGCAGAGGTCAAACTGGAGGAAGTTGACACTGCAGGTTTTTGCAATAGGTAAGAATAATGCAGTCCTGAGTTGGGGTGGAGGTGAAGGGACAGAGAGAATTTGGAGAGGAAGAATGCTGATTTGGTAATTAATGGTCTAGGGAAGGAGGGATGGAGAAGGCTGAGATCACCAAGATATGTTAAGCCTGGGCTACATTGGTAGAACAACATCAAATGATCCACTGCTTCCTCCCTCTTTTGAGGGCAGGGCCTGGGGGTGCATTTCCTAAGGAAGCAGCCTTGCCTAGCGTGGGTGGGTAGTAGGAGCATTAATGAATGCAGTGAGGAGTGTATTTCTGACTGTCATCCACAAAGAGAAATGGTAATTAGTCCTTTTCCCGCTCTGTGCATTCAGGACCTGCGGGCTGAGGAAGCTGACCCAGGGGTCTTGAGTTTCCTGGAGGGAAAAGCCCCGCAGGGTGCACCTGCCTGATCTCCGTGGGACTTCTTAGTGTTCAGGGAGCCCCTGGGATGGCAGCTCTGGGGACCCTCAGCATAATAGGAGCTGTATCCTCAGCCCCTCCCTTTTTAGGTGGTGAACAGAGCGATGCCAGCAGGCCCTGCAGGAGCCTCCCTTGGCAATGGTGAGTGTGAATTCAGAGGCTTTTCCTGGCTGAAGGAGCCACCCCGGCCCATCCCTGGCCTTAAGGTTCAGATCTACAAACAAATGGGGAGAGACAGAAACTGTACAGGGACTGAGCTAACCCAGCAAAGGCTGAGCAGTGACACTCTTGGATGGAGTTTCCCAGAGAGGCGTTCAATCCGTTTCTTGCCGACTGCAAAGCATGGGCTGGAGGAGAATATGAGATTTTCCCAGAAAGGAAAGGAGGCGCATCTGGTGGAACCAAAGGGAGACCCCTGAAAAGTCACACACATGCAGACACAGCATTATGGTGTGAACAGCTGTGCAAGCAGACAGGGAAGATGTAGGGTGTGGACACGCATGTGCCCTAGAGTCTCATGAGTACACGCGTGCACACACACACACATAAACACACACAGAGTCATTTAGGGTGGGGCTGAAAGGGGAGGAGAAGGGCCTTTGGGGGTCTTCCTGATGAGAAGAAAGAGGAAAGGGAAAGACTCCAGACCCCAATCCCATGCATTCCTCGCCTTCCCGGCTCCAGATAGCTCTCAGGAGTGTCACGTGGTCCCCTCTCCCCTGCACTGTGGAGGTGGCATTGGCTTGGTCCCCGAGCTCAGCACCTACTGGTTCCCTGTAACTCTTTCACTAAGCAAGAAACCAGCCTGGGCGCTCTCAATGGGTGCAATTTTCATGGGTTCCAGGTGGGCAAATAAGGAGTATTCTACTCCTGTAAATTAACTTCCTTTTGGATCAGGCCTGGAATCTGGACATATTGCGGCAAACTCAGTCACAGCTCCTCAGCTGTTGCAGGGTTAATGTTCAGCCACATTTGAGGTTTCCTCCTTTCTTTTTCCTTCTGTCCGGGGTGGGTGCAGGGGGTTGGGGCAGATGCCACCTCCAAGATGAGAGTGGAGAGGGGCCAGGTTGTTGGTTTGAGAGCTCTAGGCGCTGCGGGTCCCCACCACCAGCAATATTGAGATGGACAGAGTCCTTGCTGAACTCCAGGTGGGCTGGCCCTGCTCCTATCCCCCAGTGTGACGCTGCCAGCTCCTCCACCACCTTTCTTTGAATCTACTTCTGTTTTTTTTTTTTTTGAGACCAAGTCTCGCTGTGTCGCCCAGGCTGGAGTGCAGTGGCGTGATCTTGGCTCACTGCAAGCTGCGCCTCCCGGGTTCACGCCATTCTCCTGCCTCAGCCTCCCGAGTAGCTGGGACTACAGGCGTCCGCCACCACGCCCGGCTAATTTTTTGTATTTTTAGTAGAGATGGGGTTTCACCGTGTTAGCCAAGATGGTCTCGATCTCCTGACCTCATGATCTGCCCACCCAAAGTGCTGGAATTACAGCCATGAGCCACTGCGCCCGGCCTACTTCTGTTTTTAAAAAAATAAAAATATTTTTTGAGACAGAGTCTCACTCTTGTTGCCCAGGCTGGAGTGCAATGGTGCGATCTCAGCTCACTACAACCTCCGCCTCCTGGGTTCAAGTGATTCTCCTGCCTCAGCCTCCTCAGTAGCTGGGATTACAGGCGTGTGCCACCACACCTGGCTAATTTTTGTATTTTTGGTACAGACAGGGTTTCACTATGTTGGCCAGGCTGGTCTTGAACTCCTGACCTCAGGTGACCCACCCACCTTGGCTTCCCAAAGTGCTGGGATTACAGGCGTGAGCCACTGTGCCCAGTCAAAAAATTTTTTTAATAAAAAATATTTAAATATATGTTCAATGAATACATGAATGAATGGAAATGTGCTTTGTTTGTTTGTTTTTGTTTTTGAGAGGATCTCACTCTGTTGCCTAGGCTGAGTGCAGTGACATGATCACAGCTCACTGCAGCCTCAACCTCCTAGGCTCAAGCAATCCTTCCACCTCAGCCTCCAAAGTAACTGGGACCACAGGAGCACACCACTGTGCCTGACTTATTTATTTATTTATTTAAATTTTTTTTGAGATGGAGTCTCACTTTCTTGCCCAGGTTGGAGTGCAGTGCCACAATCTTAGCTCACTGCAACTTCTGCCTCCTGGGTTGAAGTGATTCTCTTGCCTCAGCCTCCCAAGTAGCTGGGATTACAGGCATGTGCCACCACACCCAGCTAATTTTTGTATTTTTAGTAGAGACAGGGTTTCACCATGTTGGCCAGGCTGGTCTTGAACTCCTGATCTCAAGTGATCTGCACACCTTGGCCTCCTAAAGTGCTGGGATTACAGGCATGAGCCACCATCCACAGCCTGTCTCTAAACTCACTAACCCATCAAGAAATTCATTGGTCGGCCCGGCATGGTGGCTCATGCCTGTAATCCCAGCACTTTGGGAGGCTGAGGAGGGCAGATCACGAGGTCAGGACCATCACGGATCGAGACCATCCTGGCTAACACGGTGAAACCCCGTCTCTACTAAAAATACAAAAACAAAATTAGCTGGGTGTGGTGGCAGGTGCCTGTAGTTCCAGCTACTTGGGAGGCTGAGGCAGGAGAATGGCGTGAACCCGGGAGGCGGGGCTGGCAGTGAACCGAGATCCGGTCACTGCACTCCAGCCTGGGCGACAGAGC
>NW_016826746.1:269241-272038 GCF_001698545.2 Rhinopithecus bieti
GGATCACGAGGTCAGGAGATCGAGACCATCCTGGCTAACACGGTGAAACCCCGTCTCTACTAAAAAATACAAAAAACTAGCCGGACGAGGTGGCGGACACCTGTAGTCCCAGCTACTCCGGAGGCTGAGGCAGGAGAATGGCGTGAACCCGGGAGGCGGAGCTTGCAGTGAGCTGAGAACCGGCCACTGCACTCCAGCCTGGGTGACAGAGCAAGACTCTGCCTCAAAAAAAAAAAACAAAAAAACAAAAAAAAGATTCCTAACACTGTCAGGGCATCTTCCTATTACCTGTGACTTCACAAGATCAATCTCTGCTTTCATAGATGAAGATTAGAGGAGCAAAATTAGCTGACTAAGGTCACCCTGTTCCTGGTAAGGCACCAGCATTCAAATCCAGGCTTGTGAAATTACAGAGCTCTACTTGGTATTGCTGCTGGCCACTGAGGGGCTGTCTTTGAGCATGAGATTTCTGCTCTAGGTAATGGTCATTTTTTTTTTTACAGGTAGTGATCTTCTCATCACTGGAGGCAAGCAAGTGGAGGCAGGATAATTGTGGTAGAGGACACTCCTACACTGAGCAAATATCGAGGGGGGTTTCCTTTCCAATTCCCTTCCATATGATGCTCAGGAAGGGGCTGGTTTATACCTGAAGGGAGCCTGTGATAATACCTTAAAGGGTTTCTTCCACAGGCACTTCCTCTTCAGATTATTTCTTAAAACTTTAATTACAAATTATAGCCGGGCTTGATGTCAGGTAGATGCCTGTAATCCTAGTTGCTCGGGAGGCTGAGGCAGGAGAATCGTTTGAATCCAGGACGCAGAGGTTGCAGTGAGTTGAGATTGCGTCATTGCCTGGGTGACAGAGTGAGACTCGATTTCAAACAAAACAAAACACTTTAGTTACAAATGGTTTTAGCATGTTTTGCATTCTGTACCTCAACTTTTGTCTTCCTCTGTCAAACTAGATTGATTAACCAGGAAGAGTTTATCAAGAGAAAAAAATTCCTCTAAGAAGTGTTATTTCTTCTATTGACACAAACTGGCAATTGATGTAGGAAATTTGGGAAATTAAAAAAAGTATAAAGAATGTATGTGAATGTCATCACAGAATTTTTACTGTTTCTTTTCTTTCTTTTCTTTTCTTTTTTTTTTTTTGAGACACAGTCTCGCTCTATTGCCCAGGCTGGAGTGCAGTGGCGCATCTCAGCTCACTGCAAGCTCCACCTCCTGGGTTCATGCCATTCTCCTGCCTCTGCCTCCCGAGTAGCTGGGACTACAGGCGCCCGCCACCACACCCAGCTAATTTTTTTGTATTTTTAGTAGAGACAGGGTTTCACCATGCTAGCCAGGATGGTCTCGATCTCCTGACCTCGTGATCCACCTGCCTCAGCCTCCCAAAGTGCTGGGATTACAGGCGTGAGCCACCGCGCCCGGTACTGTTTCTTATCCCATTCTCACACAACCCATAGATGAGAATTCTTTCCATATTATTATCTATTCTCAAATATATGACTTTAATAATGTCTTATTTTTATGCTTTATATATATATATATATATACACATATACACACTATATTTTATTGTGTATATTTTATACACATACACACATATATATATCCGCACATATACATATATATATCTATATATATATCCACACACACACACACACAATAAAAACTCCTGAGGCTCAGGCCACCATGGAGATAGATGAATTCAAGCTCTCTGGAGGTGGGACCCACACATTGGGAGTTTAATACTCCCCTCAGGTGATCCCAATCTGCCACCAGGGATGGGAACCACCTGCTAAAGAGGCAATTAGTGGAAAAGGAAATGCTTACTTCACAGAAGCCATCAGAAGCTTGACACTTCAGAACATGTGCAAGAATTTGTATGTTGCTTTCTCTTATTCTGGAGCAGAAGGCATTTTAGGAGTTCTTAGTCCAGAAATGTAAACTATTCTGTTTGGACTTCATTAAAGCACGTGTGGGCGATGTCCCCGTGAAATCACTTCAACCATCTGGCAGTGCAACAGGAAGCTATTCTAGTTTTGTATAAAACGGAACAAGTAGGGTGAGGCAGCAATGAAAACTTACCCATTATAGCACTGATTTTCTGAGGGGTATAGAATGAACTTCATTTCTCCCAGGGGATTCTTTTCCTTCTCTTTTATTTCTATAGAAAATATTCCTAAAGCGAATATTTAATTTGATTGAATTATGACTTTTATATTAATAAATACATACACTTCAAAGGTTTTAGTAAAAACATAAAGCTCAACTTTTTTTTTGTTTTGTTTTTGAGACGGATTTTTGCTCTGTGGCCCAGGCTGGAGTGCAGCGGTATGTTCTCAGCTCACTGCAACCTCTGTCTCCTGGGTTCAAGCAATTCTCCTGCCTCAGCCTACTTAGTAGTTGGGGTTACAGGCATGTGCCACCACGCCCAGCCGATTTTTGTATTTTTAGTAGAAATGGGGTTCACCATGTTGGCCAGGCTGGTCTTGAACTCCTGACCTCATGTGATCCACCCACCTCAGCCTCCCAAAGTGCTGGGATTACAGGCATGAGCCACTGCACCCAGCCTAACTTCTTATTTTCATGGAGAAGAATGTATACCTCCAAGTAATGGGCATTTCAAATGAATATTTTTTTCCACTCCTCCTCTTCCCCTAAAATGAATATTGAAGCGCTATTAAAACTGAAACAGGGCGGCCGGGCGCCGTGGCTCAAGCCTGTAATCCCAGCACTTTGGGAGGCCGAGGCGGGCGGATCACGAGGTCAGGAGATCGAGACCATCCTG
>NW_016826746.1:275662-283986 GCF_001698545.2 Rhinopithecus bieti
AAAAAAAAAAAAAAAAAAAAAAAAAAAGAATGTGCATGTCATCTTTGTGCAGGGACCACAATCATCCCTGTATCATTCCAGTTCTAGTTTATGTGCTGCCAAAGCAAACACTGATTTCTGACTTCTTCCTTTTTATTTGTTGTGTATGTTATAGACCTTTGCTTTGTGCTTGCCATGAGGCTTGCAAAATAAATCTTATAGTGTTAAAATATTATTTTAAGATGATAACCACTTAACTTTGATCACAGAAATAAAATATCTCTACACTCTTACTCCTACTTTGTATCAAACTTTTCATTTAGGTTATTATGGTTTTTTCTTTCTAGGATTTCTATTTGTGGTTCTAATTGTTTGTACTTCTTTGCCAAACTTCTAATTTTGTTTATAGAGTTTTTTCAAATTTCATTTAATTTTCTATCTGTATTTTCTTTTAGGCTCCCGAACTTTTAGAGAATCATTGTGAATTCATTTTCAGGCATTTTATAGATTTCCTTTTCTTCTGGGTCTGTTACTGGAGCTTTATGATTTTTTTCTAGTATTGTCATTTTTTTTTTAAAACATAAACCTGTGTCCTACGTAGTTGCTTTCATATTTGAGGAGATAGCCATCCTTTCCAGCCTTTGTAGGTGTAATTTGGTTGTGGTAGACCTTTATTATTTAATTTAGGAATTCTGGATGGGCTGGCTGGTTGAAACTCTGGACAGGCAGACTTTGCTGTGGGGTTCTCTAACTGGGCTGAGTTGCTTCCTGCTTTTTGAGGTTGAGTGGTTTTTCTGAATGTGCTCCACAGTCTTGTAAGGGCACTGGCTGAACTCTGCCATCATGTGTGGCTGCTGGCTGGGCTCTTCAGTTGTCTCTGATCAGGCATGGTTGGATGTTGTTTTCCCTGGCTGGGTGGTAATGTTATTAGGAACAACAACATGCAGCATGTTTCCTGTACATGATGCTGTTTGCTAGTTTCTATGGTGTGGCAAGTGTAGTAAGCCATTCTTGGCATTGCTATCAAGAAATACCTGAGACTGAGTAATTCATCAGGAAAAGAGGTTAAATTGGCTAAGAGTGCTGCAAGCTGTAGGGAAGCATGGTGCCAGCATGCTTCATGGCGTCATCTGCTTTGCTTCTGGGGAGGCCTCAGGAAGCATTACTCATGGTGAAAGGCAGAATGAAAGCAGACAATTCACATCACAAAAGCAGGAGCAAGAGAGAGAGTGGGGTGGGATTGCTCCACACTTTTAAATGGCCAGATCTTGCAAGAACTCACTCACTATTGTGAGGACAGCAGCAAGCCATGAGGGATCTGCCTCCATGACCCAAACACCTCTCACTAAGCCCCACCTCCAACATTAGGGTTTATAATTCAACGTGAGATTTGGGTGGGGACAAATATCCTAACCATATCGGCACCTCTGTTGGTGGGGATGCAGAGCAAGCACCAAAACCCATGAACTGGTTCCTGTGAGCCCCTTGTCCGCTGTTCTTTGACCCAACTGACCCCTGGTGTTCCAGCCACACCGGCATTCCCAACATTTCAAGTGGGACGAGATAGGAGCAAGCTACCCACGAAGCATCCCAGAATGGTGGAGAAGCTGAATGTTCACTTCCAACTCATCTCTTCTACTGCAAAAACCATGGGTGCAGGAGAACTCTCAGCATATGGTGTCCTGCTGGCCCCATGGAGGGGCAGTGTAGTCAGAGAGAACCATTCCTCTTACTGTTTCACCATGACTGTTTTTTCTTTTTTTTGGTTCTTCAGTATGAGGGGGCATCTCAGCCTCACTCCCAAGGTCTTGATATTAATGATAGAATTCTTGACTTTGAAGAGTTGCCAGCGGATTTCCGGTAGGTGCAGTAAGTAAAGGCAGAAAACTTCTATTCCACAATCTTGCTGACCTCAGTCTCCTGAAAATGTTATTTGGTTCATTTCAGGTATCAATTTTGCAGTCTTTGCCTTTACCTTCCTAAGGTTTTTCATTTTTTTGAGACAGAGTCTTGCTTTGTTGTCCAAGCTGCAGTGTAGTGGCGTGATCCTGGCTCACTGCGACCTCCACCTCCTGGGTTCAAGCAATTCTCTTGTCTCAGCCTCCTGAGTAGCTGGGATTACAGGCACACACAAACACACCTGACTAATTTTTGTATTTTTAGTAGAGATGGGGTTTTACCATGTTTGTCTGGCTGGTCTTGAACTCCTGGCCTCAAGTGATCCAACTGCCTTGGCTTCCCAAAGTGTTGGGATTACAGGCATGAGCCACTGTGCCTGACCAGATATTCTTTCTCACATAGAACTATAGCAGACCCTGTAAAATTCTCACCTACATCCCCATGGCTCTTAGTTTTCTTGCTCAGTAGCCAGACTTTGAATTTTCTGTAGACATGGCAAGCGGCATGTGCTGGCACTTTAATGCCTCCTGAGAGAAACCTTCAACCAATGGCTAATGGGACTGAGTGGCTATATCCCCAAGCTCCCTCATATCTCAGGTAGAAAAATACAGAAGTGTATATTCCTGGACACGTCCCAGGGTTCTGCACATAAGATTAAATTCCAGTGGCCCACGGCAGTACCTTCCTTGGTGATGTGCATTGAATTGGCTGTTTACCTTGCTTGTTGCACTTCCCACTTCCCTACGCATGTCATTTGAAATCATCTTCTACATAAAATGTTTTCTCTTGAATCCTTAGCAAGCATCTGTTTCTTGGGAAATTCAAACTTACCATTTTCCTTCCACACACCAAATATCATTTTCTCATACATTCCTCTGATTTTCTTATCTGTGGAAGAGTCACTTGCTAGTTGTGTGACTCTTAGGAAAACAAAGGACTTATTGTTTCTGAGTGTCCCTTTCAGTTTTTGCAAAACAGGAATTCCTACTATTATTATTTTTCTGAGATGGAGTTTTACTCAGTCACCCAGGCTGGAGTGCAGTGGCGTGATCTCAGCTCACCGCAACCTCTGCCTCCTGGGTTCAAGCGATTCTCCTGCCTCAACCTCCCAAGTAGCTGGGATTACAGGTACCCACCACCACACCCAGCTATGTTTTTTGTATTTTTAGTAGAGACGGGATTCCACCATGTTGGCCAGGCTGGTCTTGAACTCCTGACTTCGGGTGATCCACCCACCTGGGCCTCCCAAAGTGCTGGGATTGCAGGCGTGAGCCACGGTGCCTGGCCAGGAATGATTTTCTTTCCCCGCTGCTACCTGATGCACCGCAGACCCTTAAGAATCACTCTGTTTTACCCATTTTGTTGTTTCCTCTCTGTCTCTTTGCAAGCAGCAGGAAAATGGGACCCGGCTGGTGACAGAATTCCTACTGGTGGGATTCTCCAGCCTCCCACACCTGAGAACCACACTCTTCACCCTGTTCTTCCTCACCTACCTGGTCACCCTCAGTGGCAACATCACCATTGTCACCATCATCCATACAGACAGGTTGCTCCACACTCCCATGTACCGCTTCCTGGCGGTACTGTCCCTCTCAGAGACCTGCTACACGCTGGTCACCATCCCCAACATGCTGGCTCATCTGTTGATGGAGAGCCAGGCCATCTCCATCCCTGGCTGTTGGGCTCAGATGTTTTTCTTCCTGGGTCTGGGATGCAGTCAATGCTTCCTCCTTACCCTGATGGGTTATGATCGCTATGTGGCCATCTGCCACCCCCTGCGCTACTCTATGATCATGAGACCCACCGTTTGCCTCTGCCTGGGAACCCTGGTTTTCTGCTCTGGGTTCTTGGTGGCCTTGATCGAGACCAGCATGATCTTCTCATCCCCCTTTTGCCGCGGAGACCGCGTGGAGCACTTCTGCGACATTGCCCCAGTGCTGAACCTCAGCTGCGCCCAGAGCACCCACAAGGCGCTGGGCCTCTTTTTCCTGAGCGTCCTGGTGGTGCTGATCTCCTTCGTCCTCATCCTCCTCTCCTATGCCTTCATCGTGGCAGCCATCGTGAGGATTCCCTCGGCAGCCGACCGGCGCAAGGCTTTCTCCACCTGCGCGGCCCACGTCACCGTGGTCCTGGTACATTTTGGCTGCGCCTCCATCGTCTACCTGCGTCCGGAGTCCGGGGCCAACCCCGACCAGGACCGCCTGGTGGCCGTGTTCTACACGGTGGTGACACCACTGCTGAACCCTGTGGTATACACTCTGAGGAACAAGGAAGTGAGGGTGGCTCTGGGGAGGACCCTGGCGCGGAACCCTGGTGTTTTTAAATAAGAACCTGCTTGGCAGGGCACAGTGGCTCACGCCTGTAATCCCAGCACTTTGGGAGGCCGAGGCAGGTAGATTACCTGAGGTCAGGAGTTGGAGACGAACCTGGCGAACGTGGTGAAACGCTGTCTCTAATAAAAATACAAAAATTAGCCGGGTGTGATGACGTGCGCCTGTAATTCCAGCTACTGTGGAGGCTGAGGCAGGAGAATCGCTTGAACTTGGGAGGTGGAAGTTGCAGTGAGCTGAGATGGCGCCATTGCACTCCAGCCTGGGAGACAAGAGTGAAATTCCGTCTCAAAACAAAACAAAAAAGAAACAAACAAAAACCTGGTCTACGTTTCATGCTTTTCTAGTTTTTTTTTTTTTTTTTTTTTTTTTTTCCTTTCGGAGACAGGTTCTTGCTCTGTTGCCAAGGCTGGAGTGCCGTGGCACAGTGATGGCTCACTGCAGCCTCCAACTCCTGGGCTTAAGTGATCCTCCCTCTTCAGCCTCCCACATGGTTGGGACTACAGGTGTTCACCACTGTGCCCGATTAATTTTGAAAATTCTAATTTTGTACAGATAGGGGCTCACTCTGTTGCCCAGGCTGATCTCAGACTCTTGGCCCCAAGTGAGCCTCCTGTCTTGGCTTCCCTAAATGCTGGGATTACAGATGTGAGCCACTGAGCCCAGCCACTCTAGGGTTTTTATTAGCATGTGTACCTCCACTGACTCCGTTGTCCCATCTGGTAAACAGGGTTCACTCCCATGCCTTAAATGAGATAGACTTTGTCAACTAATAGTGCCTGAGACTTGGCATAAGCTCAGGAATGGATGCTTTTTCTTCTGTCTCAATTCCTGGACCTGACTGCAATGCATGGTGGTCTGCAGTGTCTGATGTGCACCAGTGGAGGGTGCTATTAAGGCAGCTCCTTGAGGGTGGACTGTGGAAGGTTGTGTCTAGTAGCATTGATCTGGACTGACACTGTCCTCAGCATTCTTTTATTTTGTCACACTAATAAGTAGTTTTTGTTTTTTTAACCTTTTTTTTTTTTTTTTTTTTTTGAGACAGAGTCTTGCTTTGTTGCCCAGACTGCAGTGCAGTGACGCAATCTTGGCTCACTGCAGGGTCCACCTCCCAGGTTCAAGTGATTCTCCTGCCTCAGCCTCCTGAGTAGCGAGACTACAGGTGTGTGCCACCACACCCGACTAATTTTTGTATTTTTAGTAGAGATGGGGTTTCACTATGTTGGCCAGGATCGTCTTGAACTCCTGATCTCATGATCTGCCATCTTGGCCTCCCAAAGTGCTGAGATTGCAGGCTTGAACCACTGTGCCTGGCCTATTTTATGTTTTCAAAAATCATATCAATCCTAATAGATGTAAAGTGGTGTCTCATTGTGCTTTAGTTGTTCACTTTTGTTTGATTAGATGCTGGTGTTGGATTGAAATAATCCAAAGTATCTTTGACTACAATGGAATAAAATAAGAAATCAGTAACAGAACAAAACTTTACAAATATGCAGAAATGAAACAATACGCTCTTAACCAGGAGGTCAAAGAAGAAATTATGTTAGATTGGAAAGTACTTTTAGATGAATGAAAATGAAAATAAAGCATACTAAAACTTATGGGATGCAGCAAAAGCAGGGCTCAGAGGGCAATTCATAGCTATGAATGCTTACATTGAAAAAGAAGAAAGATCCTAAATCAATAACCTACCTTCATACTTTGTGGAATTAGAAAAAGGAAAGTTTGCTGAACACTGGTGATGAAGCTGACACCATAAAATTCTCCAGGAAAATATGGTATGGGCAGTGCTTTATGTGCTGTGTTTTCTATTTGTCCCAAAAGGTCTACTTTGCTTGCTGTCTCGGGAGACCAACCTATATGGACCACACTGATGGGCTTGGCACCCTCTGGTTTTCTGGTTGGGTTTGGCCAATTGGAGGCACTGTCAGGAGATGGAGGTCAGAAAGAAAGAAAGGTCAGGGAGACTATAGAGATACCAGATGCCTGGTTGCTGTAGCTGGCTGCTGTCTTCACTAGGGGCCATAGGCCCTTCTACAAAGCTACTTTCTCTGGGCATCTGTAAGCATTCTCTTCCCTGCACCATCAGGCATTAATAAGTATTAACAGCTCCCCAGTGTTGCTAGCTCTGGGGTGCTGCACTAGCCCTTAACTTTGCGTACATTGTTACAAAGAGCCCCTTTGAAAACTTCCCCCAAATTATCCAGAAGCAATGTGTCTTCCACTTCCTGTTGAATCCAGTTGATACACTTACAAGTAGAATTGCCTAAGAAGAAAATAGGCGAAGCCTAAGGGAAACTCTCCCCATCAATACTCTTCTGATCATGCTGGGGAAACTGAGTCATCATCTCATATAACTCTAACTTTTCATGTAGACATCTGTGCCTTGCCTTTACAATGTTTCTCCTTGCATCTCTGTTTTCTATTTCTGCTGCTCATTCTGCATATTTAAACATATACATGATTATATGACTCTCACAAGGATACTATTTTGAAAATTCTAAACAGATTTTTTTTTTTTTTCAGAGACATGGTCTCACTCTGTCACCCAGGCTGGAGTGCAGTGATGCATTCATAGCTCGCTTCAAACTCCTGGGTTGAAGGGCTCCTCCTGCTTCAACTTCCTGGGTAGTTAGTTGGGACTATAGACACACAGCACAACACCTGGCTAATTTTTTAAAAAAAGAGATTGCATCTCACTACATTGCCCAGGCTGATCCGGAACTCTTGGCCTCAAGTAATTCTCCTACCTTGGCCTCCCAAAGCACTGGGATTACAGGGATGTGCCACTGCACCCAGCCTAAACAGATGTGTGTGTTGAAATCCTTGCCACTTTCCCATAAATCACATTCCCTTGAAATGATTCTGTCATCATGGTCACATGGAAAGCGAGGGTAAAGCTTACTACAAGGATAAGGTGGGAGGAGAATGCCTTTCTAGTACTAGAAGGAGAGAAGGTGATGCTAGAAGTTGGGGAAGCAAGTGGTCAGGCACTGGAGCCCTAAAATACAGAAGAGGAGACAGTATGGCAGGGAACCTCTAAGATGGCCCCCAATGATCCTACCTCCTGGTAGTCATGACTTCATATAATTCCCTCCTCTTGAGTAACTTGCTTCTGACCAGTAGAATATCAAAATGTTGAGTGGATGCCATTTCCATGATTGTATTACACAGATCCTGGCATCTTTCTTGGCAGCAAAATCTCTCTCTTGCTGGCTTTGATGAAGCCAACAGCCTATTTGGAGAGGCAAGAAACTGAGTGTAGCCTACAGCCAACATCCAGTAAGGAAGTGGCCCTTAGTCCAACAGTTTTCAAGTAACTTAATTCATGCTAAAATCACAAAAGTAAACTAGAAAAAGGGTCCTTACCCACTTGAACCTTCAGATAAGACCGCAGCTCTGGCCAACCTTTTGATTGCAGCCTGTGTGTAGCTGTGCCCCAACTAAGATTCCTGATCTATAAACACTTTGAGATAATAAACCTGTGTGGGTTTTTTTCTTTTTTTGTTTTTGGAGTCTCACTCTCTGTCACTCATGCTAGAGTACAGTGGCACGATCTCGGCTCACTGCAACCACCATCTCCTGGTTCAAGCAATTCTCCTTCCTCAGCCTCCCGAGTAGCTGGGATTACAGGTGTGTGCCACCACATCCATCTAATTTTTGTATCTTTAGTAAAGACGGGGTTTTATCAGGGGTTTCCACTTTTGTGTCTTCCTCATTTTCTCTTGCCGTTGCCATGTAAGAAGTGCCTTTTGCCTCCTGTCGTGATTCTGAGACCTCCCCAGCCATTGGAACCGTAAGTCCAATCAAACCTCTTTTTCTTCCCAGTCTCAGGTATGTCTTTATCAGTAGCATGAGAATGGATGAATACAGGTGGTTCCTCAAAAAGTTAAAAATGGATTTAGCATATGATTTAGCAATTCTGCTTCTGGATATACATCCAAAAAACCTGAAAGCAAGGTCTTGAAGAGGTATTTGTACACCCATATTCACAGCAACATTATTCACAATACCCAAAAAAGTTATAAGCAACCCAACTGCCCTTCAGTGGATGGATGAATAAATAAAACATGGTGTAGCATATACCACCATACAACAGAATATTATTCATTA
>NW_016826746.1:284600-288577 GCF_001698545.2 Rhinopithecus bieti
TATTTCTTTTTATTTTTTATTTTATTTTATTTTTTATTTATTTATTTTTTTGAGACAGAGTCTCGCTCTGTTGCCCAGGCTGGAGTGCAGTGGCCGGATCTCAGCTCACTGCAAGCTCCGCCTCCCGGGTTTACGCCATTCTCCTGCCTCAGCTTCCCGAGTAGCTGGGACTACAGGCGCCCGCCACCTCGCCCGGCTAGTTTTTTGTATTTTTTAGTAGAGACAGGGTTTCACCATGTTAGCCAGGATGGTTTCGATCTCCTGACCTCGTGATCCACCCACCTCGGCCTCCCAAAGTACTGAGATTACAGGCTTGAGCCACCGCGCCCGGCCACATTATTCATTCTTAAGAAGAAGGAAATTCTGACATGACATGGATGAGCCTGGAGGATAGTATGCTAAGTGAGATAAGCCAATAACAAAATAAGAAGTACTGTATAATTCTACTTCTATGAGGTAACCAGCTAATTCTACTTCTGTGAGGTACCCAGAGCATTCAAATTCATAGAGACAGAAAGTAGAACACTAGTTGCCATGGCCTGAGGGAGATGAGAATGGGGAGTGAGTGTTTAATGAGTATGGAGTTTCACTTTCGCAAGATGGAAGAGTTCTGATAACGGGTGGTGGTCATGGTTACTCAACAGTGTGAATGTATTTAATGCCATTGAGACTTAAAAATGACTCTACTGGTAGTGTTTATGTTATGTGTATTTTGCCACAACTAAAAATAGAATTTAAGTTAAAAGAGATACGCAATGAAAGGCAGCCAGTTAGCAACATTGAGTTGGCAAGAGAAGAGTTTATTTCTCTTGTAGATATCTTGGTTCTGAAATATCTAAATCACCTCTCTAAACGGTCAGAACTAGATTAACTAGTACCACTGCATACAATGTATGTGCACCTCCTTCTTCTCATACACAGACCATCCCTATCTAAGAGACATAGTCTAATGACTCATCCACTCACTGGTCCAGTTTGAAATATAAGATTCCTCCATTGAGCTCTGGTATGGTTTCTCATGGTCTGGTGGCCTACAAACTTAAAAAGCTCCCTCTACTCTACATGCAGTATAAATGATAAAACCATAGTCAAACAAACAAACAAACACCTCTGCCCCCAATTTCCCAAACAATAAAAAACCTCAACTTCAATGGAAGCATGGGAAATACACAAAAGTCAATGAATTGCAATATGAAATTTTCATTATGCAGAAATTAACTAGGTGTGCAGTGGTTCATGCTTGTAATCCCAGCACTTTGGGAAACTGAGGTTGGAGGACTGCTTGAGGCCACGAGTTTGAAACCAGCCTGGGCAACATAGTGAGACCCCCACCTCTACAAAAGAAACAAAACGTTATCTGGGTGTGGTGGCATGTGCCTGTGGTCCCAGCTACTCAGGAGGCTGAGATGGGAGGACTGCTTGAGCCTAGGAGATTGAGACTGCAGTGAGCTGTGATTGTGCCACTGTATTCCAGCCTGGGCGACAGAGAAAGATCCAGTCTGTAAAAAGCAAAACAAAACAAATACAAATTTTATTAGGCAGAAATTGTGAAGACTCCTTGAAGGGCAGTGTTGCCAGAGAGTAAGTCCTTTGTCCATTGTCCTCCATGGTCCTTGGTTTTGCCTTCTAGCAGGGCTGTTCGTTGTTTTCTATGCCCCAAGGCCATTTCTGAAGCTTTCTCATCTCATTTCTTGCGGGCACAATTTTGAGGGGGCTCATGATACAAATTTGGGGGATTTTTTTTTTGAGGCAGGGTCTTCCTCTGTCACCCAGGCTGGACTGCAGTGATGTGAATATGGCTCGCTGCAGCCTCAACCTTGTGGGCTCAAGGGATCCTCCTACCTCAGGCTCCCATGTTTCTGGGACCACAGGCACGCACCCCCATGCTCGGCTAATTTTTTAAATTTTTTGCAGAGATTGGGTCTCACTTTGTTGCCTAGGCCAATTCTCAAACTCCTGGGCTCAATTGATTCCCCTGCCTTGGCTTCCCAAAGTGCTGGGATTACAGGCATGAACCATTGCTCCCGGCCAAGATTGTTTTTATTTTATTTATTTTATTTTATCTTATTTCATTTTATTTTTCTGAGATAGAGTCTCCCTTTGTCACCCAGGTTGGAGTACAGTGGCGCGATCTTGGCTCACTGCAATATCTGCCTCCCTGGTTCAAGTGATTCTCCTGCCTCAGCCTCCTGAGTAGCTGGAATTATAGGCATGCGCCATCATGCCAGGCTAATTTTTGTATTTTTAGTAGAGATGGGCTTTCGCTGGTTGGCCAGGCTGGTCTTGAACTCCTGACCTCAAGTAATCCACCCGCCTCAGCCTCCCAAAGTGCTGGGATTACAGTCATGAGCCATTGCTCCCCACTGAGATTGTTTATTTAATGTCAAATAATCACAGTCAAAAGACTGTGCCAAAGCAGGCCAGGCTTACAGCCTCTATGCCTGGACCTTGGTATTCTCTTGTCTTTTCTTTCTTTCTTTTTTTTTTTTTTTGAGACAGTTTCGCTCTTGTTGCCCAGGCTGGAGTACAATGGTGTGATCTCGGCTCACCGCAACCTTCACCACCTGGGTTCAAGCCATTCTCCTGCCTCAGCCTCCCGAGTAGCTGGGATTATAGGCGTGTGCCACCACACCCAGCTAATTTTTGTGTTTTTAGTAGAGACAGGGTTTCACCACATTGGCCAGGATGGTCTCGATCTCCTGACCTCGTGATCCGCCCCCCTTGGCCTCCTAAAGTGCTGGGATTACAGGCATGAGCCACCGCGCCCAGCAGTATTCTCTCATCTTAGTGACAGCTACTCTTTGCTTTCTGAAAAGCAGAGTTGGGAGGGGAGGCAGTACTCTTGCTCCTGGGTTGACTCTCACGGTCTAGAAGAGAGTGCCAAGTGGGAAGCTGCTGAGAACCCACTGCCTCAGCAGAGCCATCTTGCATGGATGCTTCATTTTGTGGGTGCAGGAGGTGTTTTGCTTTGAAGCCCTGTGAGGCCCTGAATCACCACAATCAGTTCATTTCAACTGTAGCCTGCATGGAGAAAGAGCCTCCCTTGATATAATTCTTTTTTGTTTTTTTTGTTTTTTTTTTTTGAGACAGAGTCTCACTGTCTCGCCCAGGATGGAGGGCAGTGGTGCGATCTCGGCTCACTGCAACTTCCACCTCCCAGGTTCAAGCAATTCTCCTGCCTCAGCCTCCAGAGTAGCTGGGACTACAGGTGCCCACTGCCACGCCCCGCTAATTGTTTGTATTTCAGTGTTTCACAGTGTTGCCCAGGCTGGTCTCCAACTCCGGAGCTCCAGGCTGGTCTCGAACTCCTGAGCTCAGGCAATCCACCCGCCTTGGCCTCCAAAAGTGCTGGGATTACAGGTGTGAGGCACCACGCCCGGCCTCATTGATGTAATTCTATTCCTTTCCATCTCCACTTGCTACAGTACATCTCTCTCGTTATTAACAGTAGCCAGAAGTAGTCAATACACACACACAAATAGTCTGAGTTCTTCCAATGACATCTCCAAAGCTTGGAAACTCCATCAGTACCTGCTCTGTTATTCAAGACATCACAGTTTAACTAGTGGTTTGCCATAACGTAACATAGATCACCAGATCCTCACCTTATATCTGTGTCTTCATGACCTGCTTTCTGATGGGCAAGTTAATGCCTTATAGTTCAGGTTTTTATTACAGCAGAACCCCAGTTCTGGTACTTAGTAGGGTAAAACCCCACATCTGGTACTTATTAGGGCAAAACCCCACTCTTGGTGCTAACTTTTAAGTTATTGTACAGTATGAGCTGCTGCTGTAACAACGATATCCTAAAATAGAGTAGTTTAACCTGGATAGAAGTTATATCTTGCTCATGTACAGGTCTAGAGGTGGGTAGTTTAGAGCTGGTAAAGTGCTTTCCTTAAATCATAGCTTCCAGGTCTGAGTCCAAAGTTTCTTCTTTAGCTCCAGCCACACCTTTTTTTTTTTTTTTTTTTTTT
>NW_016826746.1:288877-300035 GCF_001698545.2 Rhinopithecus bieti
TTTTTTTTTTTTTTTTTTTTTTTTTGAGACAAAGGTCTTGCTCTGTCGCTCAGGCTGGAGTGCAGTATTATGATCTCAGTTCACTTTAACCTCCACCTCCCAGGTTCAAGTGATTCTTGTGCCTCAGTCTCCCAAGTAGCTGGGACTACAGGCGTATGCCACCATGACTGGCTAATTTTTGTATTTTTAGTAGAAACAGGGTTTCTCCATGTTGGCCAGGCTGATCTTGAACTCCTGGCCTCAAGTGATCCGCTCACCTCCGCCTCCACAAAGTGCTGGGATTACAGGTGTGAGTCACCGCGCCCAGCCCAACCATACATTTTTATCCCAGGCTATAGGAGAAACTTGAAAGCTCAAAGGAACATATACTCCTTCCTTTAAAGGGCACATTGGGCTAGGTGTGGTGGCTCATGCCTGTAATCCCAGCACTTTGGGGGGCCGAGGTAGGTGGATCGCCTGAGGTCAGGAGTTCAAGACCAGCCTGGCCAACATGGCGAAACCCTGTCTCTACTAAAAGTACAAAAACTAGCCAGGCATGGTTGCAGGCACCTGTAATCCCAGCTACTCAGGAGGCTGAGGCAGGAGAATTACTTGAACCCAGAGGGCGGATGTTGTAGTGAGCCAAGATGGTGCCATTGCACTCCAGCCTGGGTGACAAGAGCAAAACTCCATCTCAACAAAATAAATAAATAAATAAATAAATAAATAAATAAATAAATAAGTATGACATAGTGGACTTTGGACTTTGGGGTACTTATTATACTCAATGGAGTACTATTTAGCCATGAAAAAGAATGAGATCCTGTCATTTGCAACAATTTAGATGGAACTGGAGGTGGTTAAGTGAACTAAGCATGCAGCCATGCACAGAGAGACAGTCTGCATATTCTCACTTATTTGTGGGAGCTAAAATTAAAACAATTGAACTCTTGGAGATAGAGAGTAGAAGGATGGTTACCAGAGGCTGGGAAGGGTAGTGGGGGATGTGGCGAAAGTGGGAATGGTTAATGGATACAGAAAAAAAAATCTTGTCTTCCCCATAAATACATACACCTACTATGTACTCACAAAAATTAAAAACTAAAGAAAAAAATAATAAAAGTTACATCAGTGCAGTTTGGGAAGTAAATAAAAAAGAAAAGAAAAGAAAAGAAAAGAAAAGAAAAGAAATGTGTCTAATATCAAACAGCAATTGAAAGGCAAAATTAGGATTCAGCTCCAAGTTGTCAATACTCTTCACAATCTTATCCAATTCATTGGGAGCCAAGATCCTGTGGTTAGTACAAAACAAACAAACAAACAAACAAAGGAAGTGCAGGATAAGAGAAAGGGAAGGGAGATAGGAGTGAAGATCTCCTTCCCAGGTGGTCTGATGGGAGCCTCAAGAGAAAAATAAAGGTTTTTTGTTTTTGTTTTGTTTTCTTTTTCTCTTTTTTGAGACGGAGTTTTGCTCTTGTTGCCCTGGAGTGCAATGGCACAATCTCAGCTCACTGCAACCTCTCCCTCCCAGGTTGAAGCAATTCTCTTGCCTCAGCTTCCTGAGTAGCTGGGATTATAGGCGCGCACCACCACGCCCAGCTAATTTTTTGTATTTTTTGGTAGAGACGGGGTTTCACTATGTTGGCCAGGCTGGTCTCAAACTCCTGACCTTAGGCGATCCACCCGCCTCAGCCTCCTAAAGTGCTGGGATTACAGGCATGAGCCACCGTGCTTGGCCAAGAGAAATAAAGTTTTAGAGCAATTTCTAGATTCTGTGTATTCATGATTAGCTAATATAACTCTCTCTGGGAAGGAAATAATAATTATTAAGAGAATAGTAATTCTTTTTTTTTTTTTTTTTTGAGACGGAGTCTCGCTGTGTCGCCCAGGCTGGAGTGCAGTGGCGTGATCATAGCTCACTACAGCCTCAAACTCCTGGGCTCAAGCAATCCTCCCATCTCAGCCTCCCAGGTAGCTTGGACTACATGTGCACACCACCACACCTGGCTAATTTTTAAATTGTTTGTAGAAACAGAGTCTTTCTAAGTTGCTCAGGCTGGTCTCAAACTCTTAAGTGATCCTCCTGCCTTGGCCCCCCAAAGGGTTGTGATCACAGGCATGAGCACCCAGCCTCATTTTCAGTTTTAAGGGGCATGTTGAGCACATTGAAAGTTATGTAGGATGACTCCATTTTTCTTTTAAATTTTGGGAACCTGTTCATTTATACATTACTAACAACTCCTTTAGTAATGTTTTTGTGGTTTCTGTGGATTATTTTACCCCGTGGCGAGAGCCTGTTGGTTTCCATTTATTTGCTTGAGTGGATGGAAATACCAGTTCCACCATTCCCTGTTAGGCATTACCTCCTGCAGGTGTGGAGCCAATTATGACTCACACCTCATGACGATGGTTGGAAGCCTACGCCTACGCAATGCTGTCCTTGGCCCAAGGAGATGAAAGCCAGGATTAGGGGCCTGCATCAGTTTAGAAGGAGCTCTAAGTGCCTTAGGAGCTTTCTCAAAGGCTGTAGGAGCTTTAGAAACACAGGCCTTTCATGCCCACTGGGAAGAGTCAGGAAATCTGGGAACCAGTTTAATTCTGAACCACTCGCTGGGACTTACAGAGATCACCCGCCTCTGTGCCTCACAAGTTATCAAAGAGAGGAACTGACACGGATGATCGCTTCCCTCTGTGACATTTCCAGACTCTATACTTACTATGAAACTCATAAAAATAAGGATTGACGAGGATATGAGGGTGTGGTAAGTGCATTGCTTCCCCAGACTTGAAACACTTAACAGTAGCGTTTCCTGCGAGTAACATCAAAGACGCCTTTGAACTGAACAGGCAGAAATTGAATTCATTTTCCAGTTCTCTTTCAAACCTTCTGGTTACTTCAAGGGACCACTTTGGTTTGGTGCCAGTGTGTCTTTAAACAATACTATTTATTTATGGACGTTGTGTGTGTGCATATAATTATTTATTTACACATATATGTATAAAATTATATGTATGTAATTTTAGTTTTTACAGGATCATGCAGTAAAATTGAACATTCTCAGAGTTCAGTTCAATAAAAATTTTAACATAGGTAACCACTATTGTAATTAGAATTGTAACACAAGCAACCACCACAATACAAAACAGTTCTATCACCCCCAAAACCTTTTATGCTGCCCCTTTTATTCTAACACCCTTCCCTAACCCCTGGCAACACTGATCTCTCCTCCCACAGCATGGTTTTGTCACTCTTGGAGAATATCATATAAATGGATCATATTAGTGGTACCTTTGAAACTGGCTTCTTTCTTTTTAGTTTTGAGATATAGTTTCACTTTTGTTGCTCAGGCTGGAGTGCAATGGTACAATCTTGGCTCACCGCAACCTCTGTCTCCTGGGTTCAAGTGATTCTCCTGCCCCAGGCTCCTGAGTAGATGGGATCACAGGCGCCCACCACCACACCTAGCTAATTTTTTTATATTTTTAGTAGAGATGGGGTTTCACCATGTTGGTCAGGGTGGTCTCGAACTCCTGACCTCAGGTCATCCACCCGCCTCGGCCTCCCAAAGTGCTGGGATTACAGGCATGAGCCCCACACCCGGCCAAGACTGGTTTCTTTCAATCAGGCTACTTATTTTGAAATTCATCCAAAGTGTTGTGTGTTTCTCTGCTTTTCTGTTTTGTTGTATTTTATGTTTTTAGCAAGACAGAGGGTCTTGCTCTGTCTCCCAGAGTGGAGTGCAGTAGGACAATCTTGGCTTACTGCGGCCTCGAACTCCTGGGCTCAAGGGATCTTCCCGCCTCAGCCTCCAGTATCTGGGACTACAGCTGCATGCCACCATGCCTGGCTAGTTATATATATATATATATTTATTTATTTGAGATGGAGTCTCGCTTTATCACTCAGGCTAGAGTACAATGGTACGATCTCAGCTCACTGCAACCTCTGCCTCCCGGGTTCAAGAGATTCTCTTCCCTCAGGCTCCTGAGTAGCTGGGATTACAGGCACCCATCACCACACCTGGCTAATTTTTTATATTTTTAATAGAGCGTGGTTTCACCATGTTGATCCGGTTGGTCTCGAACTCCTGACCTCAGGTGATCCACCCGCCTAGGCCTCCCAAAGTGCTGGGATTACAAGCGTGAGCCACTGCACCTGGCCTGTCGTGTTTTAGTAGTTTGCCCTCTTTATTGTTGAGCAGTGTTTCATGGTATGGGTGAATCACAGTTTATTCCTTTCTTAAGGGATTTTTTTTTCCCCCAGTTTTCAGCTATTGCAAATAAAGCTCCTATGAATAAGCACGTGCAGATTGTGTGTGGTTGCATATTGTTCAAAATCCTCTCTGGCTTTCCAATTCACTTAGAATAAAATTTGCAGTCCTCCTGCAGTCTGTAAAATCACACCTGTCCGGGCTTTGTCCAGCCTTTGATAGCATTTCCTCCCTGCCTCTGCTCTCTTTCTTCCAGCTATCCTGGCTTTCCTGACTTTCTCTGTACAGGCAAAGCCCAACCCATTTGTAATGAGTTGAATGGTAGACCCTAAAATGTACATTCAGAACCTGCGAATGTGACTTACTTTAGATAATGTTTTTGGAGAAGTGAGAGGTGTCAACATGAGACTATCCTGGATTAGGGTGGTACCTAAATGCATCATCAAGTGTCCTTATAAGACATAGAGGAGGAGGGCTGGGTGTGGTGGCACATGCCTGTAATCCCAGTGCTTTGGGAGGCTGAGGCAGGCGGATTGCCCAATGTCAGGAGTTCGAGACCCCTCTGGTCTACCTGGTGAAACCCCGTCTCTACTAAAAATACAAAAAAATTTAGCTGGGTGTTGTGGCGTGTGCCTGTAAGCCCAGCTACTCAGGAGGCTGAGGCAGGAGAACTGCTTGAACCCAGGAGGTGGAGGTTGCCATGAGCTGAGACCATGCCACTGTACTCCAGCCCGGGAGACGGAGTGAGACTCCGTTTCAAAAAAAAAAAAAAAAAAAAAACAGAAGTTGATGTAGGCACAGGGAATAAGGCCATCTGAAGATATTGCAGAAACTGGAGTGACGCAGCCACAAGCCAAGGAATGCCTGGAGCCTCTTGAAGTTGGAGGAGGTAAGGATCCTCCCCCAGAGATCTTCAGAGAACGTATGGCCCAGCTGATGCCTCCATGCTGAATTTCTGGCCTCCAGAGTGTAAGAAAATTAATTCCTGTTGTTTCAAGCCACCCAATTTGTAGTAATGTATTATAGCTGTCAAAGGAAATTAATAAACCACCTCAGGGCCTTTACATGTGCAATCTCCTCTATCTGGATTACTCTTTCCCCAGATTCTTGTGGGGCCCATGTCCTCACTTCCTCCTGGTCTCTCTGCTCAACTGTCACCTCCTTAGAGAGTCTTCCTGCTCGTCTTAAGAGAGGCCCTTACTGTATCCCTCTAACTCTATAATTTGTTGTACTTCTCTTTAAATAGCAATCAATTTCGATACATGGTATTTGTTCCCTTTCCTGCCCCACCTCCGCCCCTTTTTTTTAAGAGACAGGGTCTTGCTCTGTTGCCCAAGCTGGAGTGCAGTTGCATGATCACAGCTCACTGTAGCCAGGACCTCTTGGGTTCAAGCAATC
Organism: Rhinopithecus bieti; assembly: GCF_001698545.2. Taxonomy (NCBI): domain Eukaryota; kingdom Metazoa; phylum Chordata; class Mammalia; order Primates; family Cercopithecidae; genus Rhinopithecus; species Rhinopithecus bieti. Next base: position 294,466 of record NW_016826746.1, read on the forward strand.
CTCTCTTCTCAGCCTCCCAAGCAGCTAGGATAGCAAGCACCTGCCACCATGCTCAGCTAAATTTTTTTGCTTTTTTTTTTTTTTTTTTTAATTTTTTAGACAGAGTCTTGCTCTGTTGCCCAGGCTGGAGTGCAATGGCGTGATCTCAGCTCATCGCAACCTCTGCCTCCTGGGTTCAAGCGATTCTCCTGGCTAAGTTTATTTATTTACTTATTTATTTTTATTTTTTTGAGATGGAGTCTCACTCTGTCGCCCAGGCTGGAGTGCAGTGGTGTGATCTCGCCTCACTGTAAGGTCCGCCTCCCAGGTTCAGGCCATTCTCCTGCCTCAGCCTCCCGAGTAGCTGGGACTACATGCGCCCGCCACCACGCCTGGCTGATTTTTTGGATTTTTAGTAGAGACGGGGTTTCACCGTGGTCTCCATCTCCTGACCTTGTGATCTGCCCGCCTCAGCCTCCCAGAGTGCTGGTATTACAGGCGTGAGATACTGAGCCCAGCCTGTTTTGTTTTTTTGTTTTTTTTTTGTTTTTTTTGAGAGACAGGGTCTCACTTTTTGTCCCCGGCTGGTCTCAAATTCCTGCCCTCCAGTGATCCTCCTGCCTTGGCCTCCCAAAGTGCTGGGATTACAGGCATGGGCCACCACACCAGGCTTGTTTCCCTTTTTAAAAAAATCACTTGTCCTCTGTGTATATTTGTTTCAGGGACTGTTGATTTGTTTCAGCCTTTGGCTGAGAAGTTTTTTGGACATTTCTCTAGTGACAATCTTTCTTTATCTGGAGAGAGATAGGACAGATAATTAGTTTTGGAGCATGTTAAAGCTTTGTCTCCCGAGAAAGAATTTACATCTATTACAACATCTTTCTCTCTCTGTCAAACTGTATCCTTGCTACTAAGACTTTTTTTTTTTTTTTTTAGCTTTACAGAAAAGCTGTAAAGATAGCAAGATAATTTTTATCTACTCTTTATCCAGCTTCCCTGAATGTTAACATCTTACATAACCATAATACATTTACTGAAACAAAAAGATTTAACACTGGTTCATTACTATTAACTCAACTCCAGACTTTATTTGGATTTCACTAGCTTTATCCGCAAATTTGTCCTTTTCTTGATTCCTGGATCCAGTCCAGGGTACTATATTGAATTTACTTGTCACATCTCCTTTCCTGCCTCTGGTTTGTGGCAGTGCCTCAGTCTTTCTTTGTTTTTCATGACCTTGACAGTTTTGGAGAGGTCTGGTTAGGCATTTTATAGAATGTGACTCAATTTGAGTTCCTTTGCTTGCTACTATATTATAAAAAAAATATACACACATATATGCATATTCATTTGTAGTGTGGAAAATATACATAACATAAAATTTACCATTTTAAGTATTATTATTTTGTGAGACACGGTTTGCTCTGTCGCCCGGGCTAGAGTGCAGTGGTACAGCCCCGCTGTTGTGAAAACCGAGCTGTGTTCGGACGACCTGAACCTACGGGCTTGCATTGTTTGACCAATGGAAGGCTGCGGAAGGTAGGGCCCCCAAAGGTCTGGGCTCCTGAGGCCGCCGAGGGGCGTGGCCTCCAGGTTTTAAGAAAAATAAAATGGGTGTGAGGCCTGCAGTGCGAGCCAATGAAAGGCGAGGGGAGGCGGGGTCTGTGTGCGAGGCGGCCAGTAGAGGCAAGGCTCTTTCGAGTGGCCCCGGAGCGTGGCTCCGACTGTGCGCATGCGCATCGGTCCGGACTACGGGGCGCCGCTGAGCCAAGTGGGCGACCCGGGCAAGGACGAGCTCCCGGGTCACGTGACACGGAACGGGCCGAATTCTGCAGGAGGCAACGCCATAGCCTGGAGGTGAAAGTGCATAGCCTCGGGGGTCGAGCTGGTGTGGGAGAACTACATCCTGATGCGATGTGACCTCGACCCGTGGCCCGGGGTCTGGGTCCAGGCTCGGGCCCGTGCGCTAAGGGAGAGGCGTGGCTTGCGTGGAGGGTCGCGTCAGCTAACCTGGGGGCGTGACCTCGTGCCTTTTGGTGGCGTACCGTGGGGAGGGCTCACTACTGGGGCTGAGATTTGGGGTCCCCTTGTGGAAAGAGAGGACGGGCTTCTGCCTATCCATTGACAGGTAAGTGGAAGATAACTCTGTGGTGCTGTCGTCGCCGCTTTGACCTGTGGTGGCTAGTTTGGGTGGGAGTGGTGGTGACATAAAGGATTGGGGCTAGCCCCGCGAGGGGCGTGACCTTGTCACAGAGAGGCGTGGCTTCACGCCGAGCCTAGTCGCACAAAGGGCGTGGTCTGGCACGGTTGGGGGCGTGGCCGCACAGAAACTGGCGGCAAGGGGCGTGGTCCTGAATCCGGACTGGGAGAGGGGCGCGATTTCTTCCGGATAGGTTCCCTGTCGCGCCCAAGTCTGGGAAGTGCCCTTTTTCTCTTAGGTGCCACCTCATGGAGACCCCCGCGGCCGCCGCCCCTGCCGGGAGCTTATTCCCCTCCTTCCTGCTCCTGGCCTGCGGGACGCTGGTGGCCGCCTTGCTGGGCGCCGCGCACCGCCTGGGGCTCTTCTATCAGCTGCTGCACAAGGTGCGGGACACAAGAATGGGAGGTGGGCTGGGGGCAGTTAAAGAGAGAGGGACCTGGTGGTGCTGCTTCCAGCTCACTCATTGTGGAAGGTGGGAAAGCGAGCCCCGACTAGTCCAGAGGGACTGGTAAGAGGCTGTGTCCAGGGCCCTGTCTCCATTGCCACGCTGCGTATAGGGGCCTGGACTTTGCCACTAGTGAGATAGAACATGGAAGCTGCCGCTGCCCGGGCACGTGCACCCCACCTACCTCCTTCCACAGTGACTCTTTTCACAGAACAGATGGACAGCACCCCTAAACTGGATGGGATAAATGCGGCAGAGGGCAGGCACCAGCAAGGGGGTGGCAGTGTCAGTTTCATAACAGTTGCCCTCTGCTGACAGTACTGTAGATTTTCTTTCTTTTTTTTTTTTTTTTTGAGACGGAGTCCCGCTCTGTTGCCCAGGCTGGAGTGCAGTGGCTGGAGTGCAGTGGCCAGATCTCAGCTCACTGCAAGCTCCGCCTCCCGGGTTTATGCCATTCTCCTGCCTCAGCCTCCCGAGTAGCTGGGACTATAGGCGCCCGCCACCTCGCCCGGCTAGTTTTTTGTATTTTTTAGTAGAGACGGGGTTTCACCATGTTAGCCGGGATGGTCTCGATCTCCTGACCTCGTGATCCACCCGTCTCGGCCTCCCAAAGCAGTGCTGTAGATTTTCTTACCTACCCCTTAACCTTTTCCTTGAAAGTAGGTGCTGTTCTTTCTGCCTCATTTTCTGCAAGAGGAAGCTGAGGCTCGGAGAGATTGTGTGGTGGTTTGCCCTAGGTGACATGTTTGGAAAGAGCTGATCCCACAGGCTTCCCCCTGAACTCCTTGCACCTGTTTGAAATTTACCCCTTCCCCAGACCCCCTTCTCAACCCTTTCTCTCCTAGCAGGGACCAAGCTTGACCTCTCCCTCCCCACACCCTTCTCTGATCCTTCCTTTGCTAGCCAAGAGTCATGCCACTGACCTTCAGGACTTGCAGAGATTTAAAGCAAGCCTTGGATGTAGGGCTGTGAGGCAGCTGGAGTTGGGAGGCCTCGGCACAGTCTATGCCAGCAGCTCACTCCCATGCCAGGCACATGGTGGCTGGCAGCCTATCACCTAAGCCCTGGGCCTGTTTAGCGTCTATCAGGAGGGTATCAGGGAGGCTGGAATCAGGAGCCCAGCTGCCAGGCCCTGCAGGGATACTGGAGGACAGTCAGGAGTCATAGCAGATGGCTCCCTGCCAAACTCCCTGGGTTATATAAACCGTCTCCTCTCTCCCTGATTGCCCTGCCATCCTGGAGACAGGCAGTGTAACAGTGGGGCACTTAAGAGCGTGGGGTCTGTTGGACTTTCAGTCTTACTTGGGCAAGTCTTGATGTCCTCAGCTGTAAGAGGGATGTAATGACAAGAGGATCTGATAAGATGTCATGCCTTGCTTTGAGCCTGTTGTGTAGTATAATATATGCCTAACCAAGACCAAGCTTCTCTTGACCTCTTACCCTGCTTCTGTCCCCTTACTTGGGGCAGGGGGATTGCCCCCTTTCCCAGCTGCCCTCTGCCCTGACCTTTAACTTTATTGCTCCACCTGTCCTTGGGCCCAGGTGGACAAGGCAAGTGTCCGGCATGGCGGAGAGAACGTGGCCGCTGTGCTGAGGGCCCATGGCGTGCGGTTCATCTTCACACTGGTGGGTGGGCACATTTCCCCGCTGCTGGTGGCCTGTGAGAAACTGGGCATCCGTGTGGTGGACACACGCCATGAGGTCACCGCTGTCTTTGCTGCTGATGCTATGGCCCGCCTGTCCGGTGAGAGCTGGGGACTGGTTGGACTGTGGGATACAGTGTCTGTGAGGGTTGGGGCTTTTCAGAGGTGGGAGAATGGCCAAGAGAGTGGGCATGGCCGTGATGGGCTCTGTGTTCCAGGAACGGTGGGCGTGGCGGCGGTGACAGCAGGCCCTGGCCTCACCAACACGGTGACGGCGGTGAAGAATGCTCAGATGGCTCAGTCCCCAGTCCTGCTTCTGGGTGGGGCCGCCAGTACTCTGCTGCAGGTACCCCAGTCCTTGGGGGCTGGTGGGGCCTAGGTGGGGCTTGAAGGGCTCATGTGGTAACCCTACCACACTTCTGTCTTTACCAGAACCGGGGTGCGCTCCAGGCCATTGATCAGCTCTCTCTTTTCCGGCCACTCTGTAAGTTCTGTGCATCTGTGCGGAGGGTGCGGGACATCGTGCCCACCCTGAGGGCCGCGATGGCTGCCGCCCAGTCGGGCACCCCAGGTAGGTGGAGGATGGTGATGCTGAGCAGTGCTGGGGCCGAGGGGCTGGGGACATGTTGTGGACTCAGCGTCCTCCCTGTCCCTGCAGGTCCGGTGTTTGTGGAGCTGCCCATTGACGTACTGTACCCCTACTTCATGGTCCAGAAGGAGATGGTGCCAGCCAAGCCACGCAAGGGCCTCGTGGGCCGAGTGGTCTCCTGGTGAATAGCCCCACCCCTGCCATTCCCTTCTCTATCCCCCGTCCTCTCCTGCAGCTTCCAGCCTGTGTCCATCCTCCTTTGATTCACATGTGGAGTGGGAGGAGACAGCTGTGGGGAGAGCATTCCGGGTAGAAGGAACAGCAAGTGCAAAGGTCCTGGGGCAGGAATGAATTGGGTGGGTGGGGAGAGCAAGGTGGCCCTCATGGAGGCAGCAGAGGGGAGAGGCTCAGGACAGCCCTCCTCCTCCTCCTCTTCCTCCTCATCATCATCTCTTCTTCCTCCTCCCTCTTCCTTCCTCTTCTCCTCCTTTTCCTCCCCCTCTTTCCCCTCATCTTCTCCGTTTTCCTCCTCCTTAAGGATGATCCTTGAATCTCAGAAGGGAGGTTCATTCTTACATTTACAGAGGAGGAAGCTCAGAAAGGTGAAGTCACTTGCCCAAAGTCACACAGCTAAGAAGTAGCAGAGCCCAGGCCGGGAGCGGTGGCTCACACCTGTAATCCCAGCACTTTGGGAGGCCGAGGTGGGTGGATCAC
>NW_016826746.1:300632-316011 GCF_001698545.2 Rhinopithecus bieti
TTCGATCTCCTGACCTCGTGATCCGCCCGTCTCGGCCTCCCAAAGTGCTGGGATTACAGGCTTGAGCCACCGCGCCCGGCCGACATGAGTAAGTTTAAGGAAAAGTGCTGTGCCTTGATATGCATACGCAAATATCTCCATAAACCTTTTTAGTGCATAGAGAGCAGCATTTCCACTAGCATGGCCCACCTTCAGCCCTAAGGCGGTTTTCTCCTTTAGTAAATAGAACATACAATTGGGTATTTACACGGAGATGTTCCATTGCCCAGGGACGGGCAGGAGACAGATGCTTTTCTCTATCTCAACTGCCAAGAGGCCTTCTTTCCTCTTATACTAGTCCTCCTCAGCACAGACCCTTCACGGGTGTCAGGCTGGGGGACGATTAGGTCTTTCCCTTCCCATGAGGCCATATTTCAGACTATCACATGGGGAGAAACCTTGGACAATACCCAGCTTTCCTAGGCAGAGGTCCCTGTGACCCTCCGCAATGTATGTGTCCCTGGGTACTTAAGATGAACAGAATGGTGATGACTTTTAACGAGCATGCTACCTTCAGGCACTTGTTTAACAAAGCACACCCTGCATAGCCCCAAATCTATTAAACCTTGAGTCGCCACAGCACATGTCTCTTGCAAGGACAGGGTTGGGGTAGGGTTACAGATTAGCAGCATCTCAAATACAGAACAAATACAGAACAAATACAGAACTTCTTTCTATATAGACACAGTAACAGTCTGATCTCTTTCTTTTCCCCACACTCCTTGGCCTCTCAAAGTGTTGGGATTACAGACATAAGCCACCGGGCCTGGCCTATTCTCCTCTTTTTCCTCCTTTCCTTTCTCCTTCTCCTCTTCCTCTTCCTCTTCCTCCTACTTCTCTCCCTTCCCCTCAGTCCCTTCCCTTTGCCTGTCCTCGGCCCTTCCTTTCCATACATTCAGCGAGCAGCAGCCATGTGCCAGGTTCCAGGACAGGCACGGGGCATCAGCAGTGGACAAGGTAGTCAGGTACTCCGGATGTGTGTGAAGCCCCTGAGGGTCAGCTCAGGCAGTAGTGATTTTGTTCTATGGCCTCATTCTTTATTTTTTTGAGACGGAGTCTCACTTTGTCCTCCAGGTTGGAGCGCAGTAGTGTGATCTCGGCTCACTGCAACCTCCACCTGCCAGGTTCAAGAGATTCTCCTGCCTCAGCCCCCCGAGTAGCTGGGATTACAGGTGCAGTCCACCATGCCCAGCTAATTTTTGTATTTTTAGTAGAGATGAGGTTTCAACATTTTGGCCCTATAGCCTCATTCTTAATGCACTTTGACCCCTGGCTTCCCAGTTAGTCCCTCCCCTTCTCCTCCTCCTTGCCCCTCTCTCAGGCTGCCTCTCACAAGGCTGTCTCTTATCTTGCCTTTTTTGTTTTGTTTTATTTTGAGACAGGGTCTCGCTCTATCACCCAGGCTGGAGTGCAGTGGTATGATCATAGCTCACCACAGCCTTGAACTCCTGGCCTCGAGCAGTCCTCCCGCCTTAGCCTCCCTTGCCTTTTCTTTACTTTCAGGGTTTCCCACGGTTCCTTCCTTGGCTGCTTCTGTGCTGTCTCAGCCTGTCCTTAACAGTGAAAGCAGAGGCTTCTGGCTCTGAGCTCCGACTGTTTCCTGCCAACGCCCATGCATCTCTGGCTGGATACAGCGTCCCCTGAGGGCAGGGCTGGGCAGGATCTATCTTTGTGTCTCCAGGGCCCTGCAGAGGTCCTTCAGGAAAGTTGGGGCCCTGGGGCCCAATGAGCAAGGAGACCAGAAGGTCCTGTTTAAAGCAGGAGAGGATAGTGTTCAGAACTCCCATGGATCAAGTGTTACGCAAAGCACCTCAGGACCTAAATGGACAGATCCTTGAACCTGGAGAGGGAGGTTCATATTTACAGTGACAGAGGCAGAAGCTCAGAAGGGTGAAGTCACTTGCCCTAAGTCGCACAGCTAGGAAGTGACAGAGCCAGGACTTGAGCGCACATCCGTTGGACCCACAGGCTTAATCCTGGCATGCTGAGCCTGCTTTCCTTGCTTCTGGGGGTCTACGTGGAGTTAGGGTGGACCCCAGAGGCTACCGAGGGGAAATAGGCCGCTGGAGACCTGGCCACCAGGGTTCGTCTGCCCCTGAGGTTTTTTACTCCCCATCCCTGTCCCCATGTCACTTTGCTCCTGGCTTTTCTCCTGGCCCTTTTCCCGGCCCCTCTCCTCCCTCAGATCCTGGAATCCTTGTAGTTCATTCTGGAAACTTGGTTCTTTCCCCTCCCTCTTGCAGGTATTTAGAGAATTACCTGGCCAACCTCTTTGCGGGGGCGTGGGAGCCTCAGCCCGAGGGACCGCTGCCCCTGGACATCCCCCAGGCTTCCCTGCAGCAGGTGAATTACCTCTTTTTCTGTCTGAGGACCCTACCCAGCAGGGCCCCCTGACCCTCTCCCTGAGTCAGTATTGGGGCCTTGATCTTGGGTGCTCATGGCGACTCAAAGGTGGCCCTTTGGCCGGACGCGGTGGCTCACGGTGGTAATCCCAGCACTTAGGAAGGCCGAGGTGGGCGGATCACTTGAGGCCAGGAGTTCAAACTAGCCTGGCCAACATGGTGAAACCCTGTCTCTACTGAAAATACAAAAGTTAGCCAGGCATGGTGGCATGCGCCTGTAATCCCAGCTACTCTGGAGGCTGAGGCGAGAGAATCATTTGAACCTGGGAGGTGGAGGCTGCAGTGAGCTGAGATCACGCCACTGCACTCCATCCTGGGCAACAGAGTGAAACTGTGTCTCAAAAAATAAATAAATAAATACATAAAAAGACAATCTTTTGAGCCCCACCTCTCGCCCCAGGTTCAGCGCTGTGTGGAGATCCTGAGCCGGGCCAAGAGGCCCCTAATGGTGCTAGGGAGTCAGGCCCTGCTCACCCCGAAGTCTGCTGACAAGCTTCGGTGAGAAGCCCCAGCCCTGCCCGTGTTTTCACGTTCCCAGTTCCCGGTCCTTGGGTGCTCTTGGGGAGGCGGGCGGCCCCGGCCACACTGACCTCTGCTCTGCTTGGACTCCCAGGGCTGCCGTGGAGACCCTGGGTGTTCCCTGCTTCCTCGGGGGGATGGCACGGGGGCTGTTAGGCCGCAACCACCCCCTCCACATCCGGGAGAACCGCAGTGCGGCCCTGAAGAAGGCAGATGTCATTGTCCTAGCAGGTGGGCCTGAGCCTCTTCCTTTCCCTCCTTCCCCCAGGAACCCCCTCACCCTGTTAGCCAGCTTCACACAAAGGAGGATGAACATCTAGTGGGCACCTACTGTACTTGATACACATTTTCACATAAAGCGCTTTGAACCCTACCAGACACATAATAGGTGTATCAGTTAGCTACTGCCCTGTAACAACCATCCCCAAACTCAATGGCTAAAAATGCATTTCTGATTTCTCAAGACCCACCTATAAGGTAGGTGGTAGCTGTGGTTTTGACTGGGCTCATTTGTGAGTCTGCTCTTGGGTTAGGCAGGAAGGCAGCTGTGCTGATCCAGGCTGGGCTCGCTCACCTTGTATGGGGATTGGCTGGCCCTGCAGCTGGTCTGGGATGGCTTCAGCTGGGGTCATAGAGTTCTTCATCCCTGTCTGCATGGCCCCCTTGTTTCTCATCCTCCAGTAGGCTAGCCTGGGCCAGCCGACTTGGTGAAGGATGAGAAAACTATGGGGCTGGGAGAGTGTGGTTGTTGAGAGAGAGAGTGGAGGCTGTGTGGCTTCTTGAAGTAGAGTCTGCAGGAATGGGGGAGGGGGTCCTGAGTCATCTGGAGGTGTCTTCACTCAGAGGTCTTGCAATTGATGCCAACTGTTGCTGGGGCTGTGGACTAGGGCAACTACACAGGCCTCTCCTTGTGGTTCGGGTTTCCTCCCAGCATGATGGCCTCGGGGTAATCAGACTTCGCAGACAGAGAGCACACTCCTTGGCCCCACCCAGGCCTCTAAGAGTGAACAAGAAACTGCATCTCTTCTGACCCAGCCTCGGGTGTCATGCTATGTCACTTCTGCCACCTGATTCAAGGAAAGGGGACCCAGGCTGCACCTCTCTCCATGGGAGGCATGTCAAGGTGACCTTGTACAAGTGGATGTAGGGTGGGAGATATTGTGGCCATCTGGGAAAATATAACCCGCCTCTGCCCTATCCTGTTGGCCAAAGCATGTCATGAGGCCAGCCCAGATTCAGGGGGTGTGGGGAGCTGCAAGGTCACTGCAGGTGGCACAGGTGCAAGGAGACTCGGTGAGGAACAGGGAGTCTTTTGCATCCAGTCCACCACAATGGATCAAGTAAGGTAGAGGACATGGGGCCTCTACCCACTGCATTCCTGTCCTCCACCCCAGGAACCGTGTGCGACTTTCGCCTATCCTATGGCCGTGTCCTCAGCCACAGCAGCAAGATCATCATTGTCAATCGTAACCGGGAAGATATGTTGCTCAACTCAGACGTCTTCTGGAAGCCCCAGGAGGCTGTGCAGGGTGAGCCCCCTAATCTCCCCATACACATATGTGCTCTTCCTGGTCCCTCTCCTCCTGGTTTCTGCTGCAGCTGGCTTGAACGTGGTACGGTGATCGAGGCCCAGACCTTGCCCTAGGGCGCAGCCTGTCAACCAGAGACAAATAGTTGGCCCTCAAACTGATGAATGCTTCTTTCTTTAAATTTTTTTTATTTTTATTTTTTAGAGATGAGGTCTTGCTCTGTCACCCAGGCTGGAATGCAGTAGTGCGATCACAGCTCACTGCAGCCTCAAACTCCCAGGCTCAAAGCAATCCTCCCACCTCAGCCTCTTGAGTAGCTGGGACTACAAGCGTGCACCACCACGCCAGGCTAGTTTTTTATTTTATTTTATTTTATTTTATTTTATTTTTGTGGAATCAGCATCTCACTGTGTTGCCCAGGCTGGTACCGAACTCCTGGTCTCCAGTGATCCTCCTGCCTCGGCCTCTCAAAGTGCTGAGATTACAGACCAGAGCTGCTGCGCCCGGCCTAATAGATGCTTCTGTAGGAACAAATGGTGGGGTGGACACAGAGGGAAGCTTGAAAACATGCATGTGATCACGTTCCCTCCCACACTGCCCACTGCCCTCAGGACAGAGAGCACACTCCTTGGCCCCTTAGCCTCTCTGTCTTCCTGCCGTATCTATGCTCTCTCCTTATTTGAGTCAACTTGGACTTGAACTTGTTCATTGTTGTGAGGATGTTGACTCCTCTGCAGCCTAGGTGACAGGACGCTGTTGTGTTAAGCAGAGAAGTGGCACCGTTGCATCTGTGTTGGGAAGGTCCCCTCAGCAGCCATGGACGGCCGGCTGGAAGGGGGCCGGGTGGAGGCCAGGGGGGCTGCTAAAAATGGCCAGGACAGAAACGAGGAGGCCTGAACTGGAGATGAACAGCGGGAGAGCCTCACCTTCTCGGAGTCTCCATTTGATCATTTGAAAAATGGGGTGGTGAAAAAGACATCACGGGCTGTTTGTTAGTTCACTTCAGTAACGTTTGCTGTGCGCTTCCACATGCCTGGAATTGAGAGATGTGCTTGGTGGATGTAGCTCTTTTCATTGTTTCCCAGGCAGAAGGAGGTAGAGGGAGGGGATGAGGCCAGCTTGGGTTTGTCACCTGCCTTGTGCTCCTTGACTCTTGTTTCTTGGGTCTTGTCCTCCCTTTTCACCTGGGCTGCCCTCCCCTGGTTCTGGGGTGTTTCACCTGTTTTTTTCCTAGGAGCACCCCTGGCCTGCTTCCCGTCTGCCTGCTCGGATGGCTTCCTGCTGTTTTGAGGCCTCTGGTGCTGGAAGAACAGGAGGAAGCCAGCTCCCCACAGCTGTGTCCTCTTCCTCCCCCAGGAGATGTGGGTTCCTTCGTGCTGAAGCTGGTGGAGGGCCTTCAGGGCCAGACATGGGCCCCAGACTGGGTGGAGGAGCTGCGAGAAGCTGACCGGCAGAAGGAGCAGACCTTTCGGTGGGGCCTGGGTGGAGTGGATGTGGGCAGGGGGTTCCCGGCAGACCCTGCTGCCAATGCTGGTGACCTTCGCTGTCCTGTTGCAGGGAGAAGGCAGCGATGCCTGTGGCCCAGCACCTGAACCCAGTGCGGGTGCTGCAGCTGGTGGAGGAAACGCTACCTGACAACTCAATTCTGGTGGTGGATGGCGGGGACTTTGTGGGCACCGCTGCCCATCTGGTACAGCCCCGTGGCCCCCTGCGCTGGCTCGATCCTGGTAAGGAAGGGCTCCCGCCAGGGGCAGTGGGCACCATCCATCTGGACGCCTTCACACCCACCTGCTCTTGGTCCTTTTAGGGGCCTTTGGGACTCTGGGAGTTGGTGCAGGATTTGCACTTGGGGCCAAGCTGTGCCGGCCGGATGCTGAGGTGAGGCACTGGAGTTGAGCACTGGAGTTGGGAGACTTGCTGCTCTCTGGGCCCTGATCCACCCTAACCACCCTGGGTCCCCTCCCCACCAGGTCTGGTGCCTGTTTGGGGATGGAGCTTTTGGCTATAGCCTCATCGAATTTGATACGTTCGTCAGACACAAGGTGACTGGGCTGGCCTGAGGGAAGCTTAGGGCCTGGGGTTCTGGGAGATGTCACCAGGGGTGGGCTGAGGTGGGGAGGGAGCCTTCTGTCTGGCAGAGGCCCTGTCCCTGTTTCTGTCCTCTGGCTGGTCAAGTCATGGGGCTGAAGGCTGCAGCCTGCCTTCATCTTCTTCCTGTAGATCCCAGTGATGGCCTTGGTAGGGAATGATGCTGGCTGGACGCAGATTTCTCGGGAGCAGGTGCCGTCTCTGGGCAGCAACGTGGCCTGTGGCCTGGCCTACACTGGTGAGGGGGCCTCAGCAATGTTGGGAGGACAGGAGGCTGTTTCAGTCCCAGCTGGCTGCATGTGCGGTGGGCTGAATCCTTGCCACCATCTGACTTAATCTCCTCTTTTAGATTATCACAAGGCAGCCATGGGTCTGGGGGCCCGGGGCTTGCTGCTCTCACGGGAGAATGAGGATCAGGTGGTCAAGGTGCTGCACGATGCCCAGCAGCAGTGCCGAGACGGCCACCCGGTCGTGGTGAACATCCTCATTGGGAGGACGGACTTCCGCGATGGCTCCATTGCTGTATAGGGCCTTGTGGGTCAGGATGCTTGGCTGCCTTCCTGCCGCTGGACTGTGTCCAGCTGGTTTGGAGTCTCATCATTGCTTGCCCTGGGCCTATCCCATGAGGCCCGATGACTCCACCTCCCTGAGGAGGGGATGGAGGGGTCAAAGCTCAGAGATGCTCCCTTATGAGCTCTTCGACCCTCCTCTCCACGGACCCAACTGTGCCCTTTGTCCCCTCTCTTATGGAGACTGAATAAACCACCTCTGGCCCACGTGGGCCCACATACTCAGTCTCAGAACCTGTGCATATTGATTTATTATCCACAAAGATGGAGGTGCGGAAAAGAAGAGGGAGACAGGAGGGAACCGTACTCTCCCACTGGAACTCTGGGGCCCACTGAGGCACCATTACTGGGGATTTCAGGGTGGCTGGGCACTGCAAACTGCTCCCTCCTCTGTGGTCCCTGAAAGAGCCCCACACGCCTGCTCCAGACGTGTCCACGCACACCAGTCCTCACAGACACACACACACATGCATGGAGGCAATAAATATGTTCCGTACCAGACTGCCCCCAGCCTGACGCTTTGGGGGGCCCCCCTCCAAAAGAGAGGGGTTTAAGTGCTCAAAATTTTTTTTTCAGGGATGGGGATTGGAAAGGCCAGACTCTGTTATCTCCATTTGCTGACTAGAGGCCAATCGTGGGGTCCTCCCGGGAAAAGGGTGGGGGAAACCAGCTGTTTCTCCATAAGCCCCAGGCTGCCCCTGTGTCTATGCTGGAACCCAGGATAGGGGCTGCCTCCCACAAACGGTGCCTCATGCTAGTCCTTGTGTCGTCCAAGGGAGGGAGAAACAAGAGTGCAGTGCTCAAAGCTAATACTGATTCGGTTGGCAGCAGCAAGAGGGCCGACTAGACGTGACTCACCACGACAGGGTGATGCACACCGTAACTGGTGTTGACCCGGCCAAGGGGAGGCAAGAGAGGCCAGCCTAGCAAGCGCGAGAACTGCCTTTTTGGCAACAAAAGGGGAAGCCCTTGGTGCTCAGGAAAGATGGTCACAACCTCTGGTCCCTAAAATCCCCAGTACCCAGACTTAGCAACTAGTGTCCAAATACTGGGCCCTGGAAACGGGGAATGAGTCTCAGCCATACATGCGACTGGTCCCATGGTAACTCCCTAACAACCAGGAGCTCGGCCTGAGCAACAGGTCTGACTCTCCTTGGTCACCAGGGTACCGCCTCCGCCACCGGGCGCCCAGTTTTGTAACTGGGGTCCCGCCCTGTCCTCTGGCTCAGAGGCACACGTTGATTTGCTTGGAGAGCTCTCTCTCCAGATCCAGGATGAGGGCGTCAAAGTCTTTGAGATTCAGGTGCGGGTTGAAGGGAGCATCGAAGTCATCTTCGAAGTCAGCGGTGACCCTCGGCTCACCGACCTCCTCGTCCTCGTCCTCGCTGTCACTGCCCGTCACGTGGTCGTAGGCTGGCCCGGACAGGAAGTCCCGCCCACAAGACAGGAAGTCCCGCCCGCAAACGCTCCAGTCGCCGGCGTAGCGGTTGCTCGGGGGGCTCTCGGGGCCTCCTCGGCCACGGGGCCGAGTCACCACTTCGGGGTCTGCCAGCGGCAAGTGCAGAGGTGGTTGTCGTTTGGGTCGCAAGTACGGCGCGACATCTGGAGCTTCTCGGGGCAGGCGGGGATCTGAAGGGAGACAGGGCAGGTCATACACAGAGGCGACAGCCGACCTCTGATTGGCTGCTTAGGGAACTAGGCTCCTGATTGGCCTGTGGAAAGAGGCCTTCGACCGTTTCAGGGTTTCACGGGCGGAGCTAGAACTGGTTGCTTAGGCAACTGGACCTCTGATTGGCATGTCAAGAGGAAGGGCCTCTGACTGCATCAAAGATGGATAGGGGCAGGTGCCCTGGATCACGCCTGTAATCCCAGCACTTTGGGAGGCCTGAGGCAGGCAGATCACTTGAGGTCAGGAGTTCAAGACCAGCCTGGCCAACACCGTGAAACCCCGTCTCTACTAAAAATACAAAAATTAGCTAGGACTGGTAGTGTGTGCCTGTAATCCCAGCACTTTGGGAGGACTGAAGTGGGTGGATCACTTGAGGTCAGGAGTTCAAGACCAGCCTAACACAGTGAAACCCCCTCTCTACTTAAAATATAAAAATTAGCCAGGACTGGCCGGGCGTGGTAGCTCATGCCTGTAATCCCAGCACTCTGGGAGGCCAAGGTGGGTGGATCACGAGGTCAGGAGATCAAGACCATCGTGGTTAACATGGTGAAACCCTGTCTCTACTAAAAAAAAAATACAAAAAATTAGCCGGGCGTGGTGGCAGGTGCCTGTAGTCCCAGCTACTCGGGAGGCTGAGGCAGGAGAATAGCATGAACCCTGGAGGCAGCGCTTGCAGTGAGCCGAGATCGCAGCACTGCACTGTAGCCTGGGTGACAGAGAGATCTCAAAAAAAAAAAAAAAAAAAAAAAAAAAAAAAAAAAAAAAAAAAAGAATCAGCTCCATGGGGCAAAGTGATTCAGTTTATAATCCCAGTACTTTGGGAGGCTGAGGCAGGAGGATGGCTTGAGATCATGAGTTTGAGACCAGTTTGGGCAATATAGAGAAACCCTGTCTTTACAAAATAATAATAATAATAATAATAAAAAGACAAAACAGATAGATTGGTTGGATCTGAACTGGTTGCTGAGGCAACCAGGTACCAGTTTACTCCATGAGGGGACATAGCCTGCTTCAAGCCCGAGACACTGATTGGTCCCCTAAGGTAGCATCACTGCAGCAGCCTGGCTCAGATTGGTGGTGCAGGCCCTGGGCATGAGCTCACCTGGCCAAGACTGCAGCAGGTAGTGCAGCACCTCGATGTGACGCTTGAAGTCCACTGCACTGGCGAGGCCTGGGCCGGAGCTGCGGGCACGAGGCCTTGTGGGTGCCTGGCGTGCCGGCAGCAGCACAGGCCCAAAGCACACAGCCAAGTTCTGTGGGGTCATGCGGTTGTAGGCATGGAAGGAGGAGACAAGGCGCAGGTGGTCCAGGAGAAGCGTCAGCGTGGCCTGGGAGAGGGTTGAGAGGATGTAAGTCAGACAAAGTCAGGCCCCTGTGGCACCTACCTGCAAGAGACTAAGGTGGCTAGAGTAAGGAAGCAGGTTCACAGTCTCATAGCTGGGATGTGGTCGGGTTAAGACTATTAATCATTAGGTATTAGTATTATGAGCCTATTTTGTTGGAGGGAAGACCGAAGCCAAAGGCAACTAAGCATTGGAAAGGCAAAGCTGCCATGAATCCCATTTTACAGATGAAGGTATTGAAGCACAGAGAGGGATGGAACTTGTCTAGGTTCCCTCAGCCAGGAACCTCCCTTGTAGGTTGAAAGACCAGCATTCAGCATGCATTTTTGACACATCCTGACTGTGTGACCTTGGGTAACTCACTCACCTGCTTTGGGCCTCAGTTTCCAAATCTATGAAGTGGGATGCTAATAGCACCTATTTCTTGGGGATATGATGCTGCTGCCAGCTCATGCCCATCGCAGGCCCAGCCATGGGAAACATTCTATTGGTATTAGCCCACTCTCAAGTCCCATCACTCCCACCAGGCCCAACTCACTCTTTCCACATCCGGCAGGCAGCTGAGAAGCCCACGGGTGCCCTCAGTGGTGGGGGGAGCTCTGTTTGGGGGGTCCCGAGCCATGGCCTCCAGTACCACCTGATACAGGGGCTGGGTGATGAGCGGAGTGGGCAACTCTCGAAGATAATCCTTGAGGATGCCTGTGAACACAGGGCCCCCTCTGGTCAGGGCACCACTGGCTTCTAAGGCCAAGGAGGGGCACAGACAAGGGGGAAGAGGAGGTGGGTGAAAGCAAGGTCAGATAGGAGGAGTGAGGTCCCAGAGGAGCCCCAAGGCCTTGAAGTGAGGCATTGAATGGGGGTGAGCAGGCAGAGGAGAGGGGGCCATGCTGACCAGTGATGACATTGATATCGGGGTACAGGTCCTCAGATAGGCAGACCGCTGCACTGTCCCGCTCAAAGGCATCCCGAAGCTCTTTCTTCACTGCCGCTGAGCCACATAGACGGTACAGTCCCACTACCTGGGGGCAGGAAGAGAGAGTGAATGTCTTCCTGCTGGGGCCACAGACTAATCAGGGCCCAGTGGGGTGAGCACTGGAATTCTGGGCCACAGCAGCAATGGACACTGTGCGCTGGGAGGTTGGAACTACCTTGACAACCTGGCCTTGTAAACCCTCTGCTTGGACTACTTGTCTTGGCTCCCACCTCCTCTGACTTAGGAAACTCTGATGCTTCTTCCAGGAAGCTTTCCATGACTACCCCAGGTTTTGTTTTAAGCTCTCCCAGACCCTAGGTACACCCCCGCCCCACTCTAGTCCCAGTTAGTTTTACATTTGTGAATGACTAGAGTCGTATCTTTTCCCCCATCAGACTCTGAGCCCCAGGAGGGCTTGGATCCTGTTATTAAATTGATGGATGACCCATGGGTTCTGCCCAGGGTGCTACAGTCAAGGGGGGGCCTTCTGCCCTTGTCTAGGCTTGGACTGGAGCTAGGAATGGCTCAGGCCTGGGGTAGGGGTCTGGCATCTGTACATAGGGTGTCCTGAAGAGTGGGTCTGAGGTCTGGGGGCCAGAGGGGTGGAGTGGGGTGGGTGCTCACCCGCAGCCCTCGGCGCTCGATCTGCCCAACGCACTTCTGGATGATGAGGGGCACCTGGCCGGGGGGCCGCTCCCGCTCCACCAGCAGTGGCAGGGGCAGCCCGAAGACGCGGGGCTCAGCTGTGGCAGGGGCTTCCTGCTGCTCCGACAGGGTCAGCTTGGCATAGAGCAGCCCCTGGGGCTCCAGGCGCACGGCCAGCTGTTGGGCCTGGCACCCTGAGGACACAAGGGCCTGAGCCGGGTACTCTGAAACTTCATGTACCCTGGCCTCCCTACTCCAGGTCACACCTTCCGCCCGGAGCCCAGCCCCCTAGGCACTCTGCGGGGGTGGTGGTGGGGTTTGGGGGTCCCTGCCCCTCCTCCCCTGCAGCCACATGTCCTACCTCGGAAGACCGTGGGCAGCAGCACGGTGCCCTGGGCACAGGGCCGGTGCCTTCTCACGCCAGGGTCCCATGCAAGCACCAGGGCGCGCAGGAGCCTGGCGGCCTCCAGCTCCAGGTGGAAAGTGTGGTCCAGCCGCAGGAAGTCCGGCCCCCCTCGCAGCGGCCCTGTTCGGGCCCGGGCCTCCCCATCCACTTGTAGTAGGCAGCAGAGGTCTCTGGGGGTGGCCCCTGGCGCTGGCCGCAGCCCTCCGAGACCGTACAGGTGCAGGCTGAGGCGGCCCCAGAGTGCGGCCGGGGGTGACCGGGCTGTGGGACCCACCTCGTAGGGCCGGAAGGAGGTGGGCGACGGGGGCCCAGCTGGGCGCTCCGGTGAGTCTCCGTCGCTGAGGTAACCGGCCCTCGGGCTCCGGGTGCCCCCGGGCCCTGCTGCCCGCCCGGGGCCCCCCACGCTGCTGTCCAGGTGGTAGCGGCTGATGACGGAGCCCGCAGGGGCAGCCCTCTCGCGCTCCCTGCCAGCCCGGGGGCCTCGCAGGCTCAGGCGGCGCCGCAGTTCCGGCAGCTTCTTCATCTTTATCGAGAGACGTCTGGCGGGGCCCGGGGACTTGGTGCGGGAGGCTTTGGTTGGGGGGCTGGCAGGGGCTGCACCTGTGTGGAGAGCAGACCTCAGGGTCCAGGAACCTGGGCTTAGGGGAGGAGGGTGAGGCTGGTGCTCCCCTGTGGGGAGGGGGCGTGAGGCTGGTGTTTCCCTGAAGGGAAGGGGTGTGAGGCTGATGCTCCCCTGTGGGGAGGGGGCGTGAGGCTGGTGTTCCCCTGTGGGTGGGGGCGTGAGGCGGCTGCTCCCCTGTAGGGAGAGGGTGTGAGGCTGGTGCTCCCCTGTGGGGGAGGGGTATGAGCCTGGTGTTCCCCTACAGGGCAAGGATGTGAGGCTGGTGCTTCCCTGTGGTGAGAGGGTATGAGGCTGGTGCTCCTCTGAGGGGGAGGGGGTGTGAGGCTGGTGCTCCCCTGAAGGGAAGGAAATGTGAGGCTGGTGCTCCCCTGGGGGGGAGGAGGGTGTGAGGCTGGTGCTCCCCTGAAGGGAAGGAGTGTGAGGCTGATGCTCCTCTGAGGGGGAGGGGGTGTGAGGCTGGTGCTCCCCTGGGGGGAGGGAGTGTGAGGCTGGTGCTCCCCTGAAGGGAAGGGATGTGAGGCTGATGCTCACCTGGGGGAAGGAAATGTGAAGCTTGTTCTTACCTTGGGGGGCCAGGCCCTCTGGCTCAGCTGAGCCTGGCTGTGGCCCGGGGAGCTCAGGTGCTGGAGGTCTGGGGTCTTCCTCAGGAATGGGGTTGTACCAGATCTCGCCGGCGGGCTCTCCACTGCCAGGTACCCCAGGCCCTAAAGAGGTGTCCTCAGCTGGCTTGGCCCCACCCAGCACCCATCGGCGGCTGCTGGGCTCCAGGCTTTGCAGGTAGGCCCCCCGTGCAGGGCTCCTTGATGCCTCAGGGCTGGGGGGCCCCTCTGCTCCGGCCTGGGACCTTTCGGGAGCCTGGGGCTCTGGCTCTGGAGGGCTGGGCTCTGGGCGCTGGGCTGGGCGGCCTGGTGGAGAGCAAGGGGAGTGAGACCCAGCCCCTCACTTCCTGCAGAGCAGCCCTGTGCAATTGATCAGTGGGTGGGATGCTGTGTACAGCCCTGGCCCACCCCTGATAAGTCACTGTTCCTTGGATCCTGCTGTTTTGTTTGGAATAGGCAGCAACAGGCTAGCGATCTCAGTTATCAGCTTAGAGCGCCCCCTACTCAGTCCCTGACATCCCAAAAGGGGACTCCATCCCTGTAGCCTCAGGGTTCTAAGTCAGGCTTCCTGGGGTCCGTAGGTACTGCCTTCCAGTCTCCACTTCCTCTCCCCTCTCAATAACTGTGGCATGGAGCTTTGCACTTGTGTGGCCTTGGGCAAGTCGCTTCCCTCTCTGAGGCTCAGTATCCTCCTGTGAAATGGGGGGATGTGATTTCCATGTCCAAGGAGGCTTCCAGGAGCCTTTTGGAAAAGTACACAGCCCACAGCAGGCACTACGTGCTCAGGAGTGAGGAGCTGGGTTCTCTATTCCCTGCAGCACAGTCACTCCCAGTCCCCTGCCCTTTTTACCCTTCCTCCTGTCTTCCAAACTCTGTCGCCATCCTGGGATGGGCCCTTGTCCTTCAGCCCAGGCCAGACCCCCCAGGCTCAATGCCTTGGGACTTCCCCTTCCCTCCCTCCTCTCCTCTCTCTTGTCCTGGGCTGTTTCCTGTGTGTGTTTGTGTTTGGGCATCCCTGTCCCTTCTCCCTGCCCTGGGAACCTTGGGAATCTTTGGGAAGGCCTGGGGGGAAGGGGCACGTCCATGGAATGGTCTGGCCTTCCTCCTTTAACTCCTTCCTTCCTGGGTCCCCCTATCCCACGCAGCTGTTATCTCTAAGGTCTTTACTTGCTACCCTGCTGAACTCCTCCTCTGGTCACCTCTGATGTCTACCCCCTAGGGTCTCTATTGGTAGCAAAGCCCAAAGAGCTGTTTAAGTCACTGGCCCTGGGAACATTACCCCGTTGCTCCGTGCCTCAGTTTCCCCATCTGTATAAAGGGCACAGTTTCCTGCGGCTAAGGCAGGCGCAGTTGCAGTCACCGGTTAGTAGGTGGGAGGTGGAGGGGGATAGCTACTCTGATTGACGGGCCGCCCCGCTCTCCTTTGCAGGAGTGCACCCCCCATCTCCCATCCTGCGCCTCCAGGGCTTCCGATGCCCCTTGCCCAGCCTGACTGGGCCCCAGTGTCCTGGCCTCCCAGCCCCTCCTCCCCTCCACCCTCCAGGCCCTCAGTCGCGGCCCCATTTCCTGTCGTGGGCGAGGCCCCCTCCCGGGCCTCCCAAGGAGCCCGCAGCGCTGGCATCCTCGGCCAGCTGCACATAACGGTTCGCGCCCCCCTCCCTCCCAGTCCCTTCCTTCCAGGACCCCTACCCTCCCCTGGCTGGAGGCACCGCAGTCTGCGGCGGGGTGCGGGGGGCTCCCCCTGATTTCCCCCACCGTCTGTCCTCGGGGCCCTGGGACCCCGCTCCTAGGCCGGGCGGGGCTCGGCGCCCTGTCTTCCCCCACGGATCTCCGCTCACCGCGCTCCTTGGCGTCCGACTTTTTCCGGGGAAGTTTCTCCCGGCCCCGCAGGCGGGAGAAGGTTTTCCTGAGTAGCGGCTCGGCCATGCTGCGGCCCGGGCCGGGCCGAGCCGAGTGCGCGCCCCGGGCTCCGGCCG
>NW_016826746.1:316117-329330 GCF_001698545.2 Rhinopithecus bieti
CACATTCCGGGAATGCTTGGCCCAAACTTTTTTTTTTTTTCTTTCCCTTTCCCGCGGCCCGAGCGGGCGATGCTGGGAGATGTAGTTGCCTGGGGCCGGGAGGGGATGGAATGGGGGCTCCGGGTGCCCGGATCCGCTCCAGCTTCGAGGGGACGTGCCGATCCCTGGTCTTCCTCCTCACCCACCCTCCCTGGATAGGACTCTGGGTGATGGCATCCAGGAAGTTCTCTTGGGTCTGTCTCCAAATCGCAGCTTACGCGTATCCCCTCTCTCCTTCTCAGGTACTGCTTCAACCTGGTGCAAGCCGTAGTGTCATTCGTTTCAATGACCGTCCCCACTACCCACCCCATCCCAAGCCTCTTCCTTGGTCTCCCCATGCCACTCTTTCCCCACTCAATTCTCTCACCTCCAAATTCCAATTACTACTGCTGTTTGACAAACCATCCCCAAACGTAATGATATAAAATAACCATGTCGTGATTGTGAAAGGAAAATAAATCTTGAGACCCCCAAAGCACTAAGCCAAAGGGAAAATGTCAAATTGGTAACTGTGTAGGGCAAACCTACCTCCCATTCTATTCCTAAGATAGCTACAAGGTTGGAAAAGCTATCTGGGCACGGTGGCTCACTCCTACAATCCTAGCACTTTGGGAGGCTGAGGCGACGGATCACTTGAGGTCAGGAGTTCAAAACCAGGCTGGCCAACATGGTGAAACCCCATCTCTACTAAAAATACAAAAAAAAAGAAAAAAAATTTAGCCAGGCATGGTGGGTGGGCTCCAGTAATCCTTAACCTTGGCAATATAAACTTTCTAAATTTGTTGAGACTTGTCTCAGACACCCTTTGGTTTACATGATGCTCACAGATGCTGTGGTTCAGTTTGGACAGGGGAGAGTGCCTGTCCCTATACCTCAGCTACTTGGGAGGCTGGGGCAGGAGAATTGCTTGAACACGGGAGGTAGAGGTTGCAGTGAATCAAAATTGTGCCACTGCACTCTAGCCTGGTCATTAGAGCAAGATGCCGTCTAAAAAAAAGAAGAAAAGAAAAGAAAAAAAAAAGCTACACACTTCCCTCACAAATTGCCCACAAGGAAATTCCTTATGGACAAAGGACAGGCAGAACTCAAAACTCCCTCTGCTCGCATGAGACAAACACATATCTGATCGCTTCCTTACCTATTTGTTTCACTAAGCCAGATTAAGGCATATCTTAGTCTTTTCATAAGTGACTATCTCTGTAAATTGCATATTCAGAAAGGCTAGTCAGAAACTCAAAAGAATGCAATTGTTTCTCTCTTATCTACCTTTAACCTGGAAGCCCTCTCCCTAGGTTTGAATTGTCCTGCCTTCCCAGACCAAACCCACGTACATCTTACATATATTGATTGCTGTCTCATGTCTCCCTAAAATATATAAAAGTAGACCAAACTGGTCTAGCTGGTACCACCACAGCTCACTGCAGTCTCAACCTCTTGGGCTCAAGTGATGCTCCTGCCTCAGCCTCCCCAGCAAGTGGGACTACAGGCACGTGTCACCATACCTGGCCAATTTCCCTACTTTTTGTAGAGATGGAGTCTCATTATGTTACCCAGACTGGTCTCAAACTCCTGGGCTTGGCTGGGTGTGGTGGCTCACGCCTGTAATCCCAGCACTTTGGGAGGCCAAGGCGGGTGGATCACCTGAGGTTGGGAGTTCGAGACCAGCCTGGCCAACATGGGGAAACCCCGTCTCTACTAAAAATACAAAATTAGCTGGGGGTGGTGGCATAGGCCTATAATCCCAGCTACTTGGGAGGCTGAGGCAGGAGAATTGCTTGAACCCAGGAGGCGGAGGTTGTAGTGAGCCGATACTGTGCCATTATATTCCAGTCTGGGCAACAAGAATGAAACTCTGTCTCAAAAAAACAAAACAAAACAAAAAAAATACACAAAAAACTCCTGGGCTCAAGTGATCTGCCCGCCTTGGCCCCCCAAGTAGCTAGGATTACAGACGTGAGTCAAGGTAGTGGTCCTGACTTCCCTGGGCTTATGTTGTCAGGAGCTTCTAAGTCTGTGTCACAGGTGTGTCCTTAACCTTGGCAACATAAACTTTCTAAATTTGTTGAGACTTGTCTCAGACACCCTTTGGTTTACATGATGCTCACAGATGCTGTGGTTCAGTTTGGACAGGGGAGAGTGCCTGTCCCTATACCTCAGTTGGGAAGACTCCAAGGCTAGGGGGTTACTAAAAAATGGCGGGGGGTGGGGTCCTGAATCATCTGGAGGTGTCTTCACTCAAAGGTCTTGCAATTGACATCAGCTGTTGCTGGGGCTATGGACTAGGGCAACTACACAGGCCTCTCCATGCGGCTCAGGTTTCCTTCCAGCAATGGTGGCCTTGGGGTAGTCAGACTTCTTAGACAACCACCCAGGCCTCTGAAAGTGAACAAGGAGGAAGTGGCATCTCTTCTGACCCAGCCTCAGGTGTCATGCTGTGTCACTTCTGCCACCAGATTTAAGGAAAGGGGACACAGGCTATACCTCTCTACATGCGAGGCAAGTCAAAGTGACCTTGTACAAATGGATGTAGGGTGGGAGATATTGTGGCCATCTGGGAAAATATAACCTGCCCTAGCCCTACATTTCATTCTCCGTATATTACCCACAGTGGACTTAAAACTGAAATCAGATTATGGCACCATCCTGCTGAATAGTGTTTCTGTGACTGCTCACCCCACCTAGAATAAAATCCAGATTCCCACCAGGGTCTAAGAAGACTTCCAGCCTCATCTCTTGGACTGCCCATTCACTCACCATGGCCTCCTTTCTGGTTCTCCTTCACATCAAGCTGTTTCTGCCTCAGGTCCTTTACACACACGGTTCCTTCTGCCTGGGAAGCCCTTGTTCTTCTGAGGCTACCTCTCTCTCATCCTTTAGGTCCAATGGCACCTTCTAGGGAGGCCGTTTCTGTCCACCACCTCTGTCTAGTCAGTATCACATCACTCAGTTTCCTTTCTTCTAACACTTGCTACAACTTGAATTTAACAGTCCCAGTGGTTTGTTCTAGTTTATCTGCCTCCTTGTCCAGACTGGGGCTCCACTAAGTGATCAGGTGATGCTTATCTATGTTGTTCACTGCTGAATATTCAGGTAGGAGATCAGGTGTCAGGTGATGGAGGTCTGTATAGGAGGGGGTGTCCAAGAGGCCTGGACCAGGAGGCTGTGTGTGTTTGGTTTTAATGTGTCCTGATGAGGTTCTCTGTGTTTATCCTACTTGGAGTTTGTTGAGCTTCGTGGATGTGTAGATTCATGACTTTCATCAGTTCTGGACTTCTGGGAAGTTTTTGGCCATTGTTTCATCAAATATTATTATTATTTGAGATGGAGTCTCACTGTGTCACCCAGGCTGGAGTGCAGAGGCGTGATCTTGGTGCACTGCAACCTCTGCCTTCTGGGTTCAAGTGATTGTCCTGCTTCAACCTACCAAGTAGGTGGGGTTACAGGTGCCTGCGACCATGCCCGGCTAATTTTTGTATTTTTAGTAGACATAGTTTTTTGCTATGTTGGCCAGGCTGGTCTCAAACTTCTGACCTCAAGTGATCTGCCCGCCTCAGCCTCTCAAAGTGCTGGGATTACAGGCATGAACCACCATACCCGGCCTCATCAAATATTCTTTCTGCTCCTTTCACTTCTCTCCTTCTGGGACTCTCATTATGCATATATTGGTATACTCATTATACAACTGTTGGTATACAGTTCTCCTAGGTGCTGTTCACTTTTCTTGGATGTGTGTGTTTGGGAGGCATCAGTCTGTAAAAGGGTGGAGTGCACCCTCCTCCCTGTGAGATCCCTGCGCGGATGCCTTTGAGGCAGCTGTTAACAGGGGGAAAGAAGTCAAGGGTCAAGACAATACCTCTTTATAAGTTGAGGGCAGAGGCTGCAGGACTAAGGTCCCAATGGGGTACTTCAGAGTCTCAGAGGAGCTGGGGTCTGACATGGGGGTGAGAGCAACCCTTAGCCCCACCCATGTGACACCCACATACCACATAAATATTTATTATTATTTTTTGCAAATCTTTTTGTGTTTTGTACTTTTCCTGTTGTCTTTATTTGCCTGCATGTAGCCTATTTAATTCACCATTGGCTCTGATTCTTTCTTAGCAATCAGAAATCTTCATAAGTGAGAACAGATTATCTGCAAATTGTATGTAATGAAATGGTTATGAATTCTAAGTTTCACAATGATGTTTGTATGCTTATTCTTGTAGATTTTGCTAGTTGCTGTACAGATTTTAGAGCCTGTATGTGTACCCCTTCCCTTCCCTTCCCTTTCCTTCCCTTCCCTTCTTTTCCCTTCCTTTCCCTTTTTTAGAGACACAGTCTTGCTTTGTCACCCAGGCTGGAGTGCAGTGGCACGATCTGGGCTCTGACTCCCTGGTTTAAATGATGCTCCTGCCTCAGCCTCCTGAGTAGCTGGGATTACAGGCATGCACCACCACGCCCAGCTAATTTTTGTATTTTTAGTAGAGATGGAGTTTCACCCTGTTGGCCAGGATGGTCTCGATTTCCTGACCTTGTGATCCATCCACCTTGGCCTCCCAAAGTGCTGAGATTACAGGGGTGAGCCACTGTGCCTGGCCCATTTTCTTTTCTTTTAAAAAAATTATTTTCATGGCTGGGCACAGTGGCTCATGCCTGTAATCCCAGCACTTTGGGAGGCCAAAGCAGGTGGATCATGAGGTCAGGAGTTCAAGACTAGCCTGGCCAAGATGGTGAAACCCTGTCTCTACTAAAAATATAAAAATTAGCTAGAGATTACATGGTGGCAGGCACCTGTAATCTCAGTTACTCAGGAGGCTGAGGCAGGAGAATCACTTGAACCTGGAGGGTCAAGGTTGGAGTGAGCCGAGATTGTGCCACTGCACTCCAGCCTGGGTGACTGAGTAAGACTCTGTCTCAAATTAAAAAAAAAAAAAATTATTTTCATGCTATTTTTATTTACTTTATTATTATTATTTTATTTTATTTATTTTTCTTGCTCTATTGCTCAGGCTGGAGTGCAGTGGCACTATCACAACTCACTGCACCCTCAACCTCCTAGGCTCAAGTGATGTTTCTGCCTCAGCCTCCCAAGCAACTGGAACTACAGGCATGTGCCACCATACCACGCTGATTTTTCTATTTTTTTGTGGAGATAGGGTCTCATTATGTTGCCCAGGCTGTTCTCAAAACTCTGGGCTCAAGTGATCTTCCCACTTTGGCCTCCCAAGTGGCTGGGATTATAGGTGTGAGCCACCGTGCTTGGCCTTATTATTTTTAGAGACACGATCTCCCTCTATCACCTAGGCTGGGGTGCATTGGTGTGATCATAGCTCACTGCGGACTTGAACTTCTGGGTTCAAGCAATCCTCTTGCCTCAGCCTCCTGAGTAGCTAGGCCTATAGGCATGCACTGCCATACCCAGCTAACTTTACAATTTTTTTTTTTTTGTAGAGACAGGATCTTGCTATGTTGTCCAGGCTGGTCTCAAACTCCTGACCTCAAGCGATCCTTCCTCCTTGACCTCTCAAAGTGCTGGGATTACAGGTATGAGCCACTGCACCTGGCCATGTGTGTATTTTCTTTTCCCTAAATGTTCTCATTGGCCACAGGCCTGATGTGCTGTGCTTTTGGTACCTGGTGGGTTAACCAGCCCCAGATACATATAGATCAATTAGTTGAAAGACCAAAGGACCGTTTCCTGCCAGGTTTGGGCAGAGCTCAGCACCTCTGTGGTAGTCAAGGGGAGTTGATGGATAAATACCCCAGCTCCCTCACCCTTGTGTGGGGATTGAGGTTCATGTTCTACACTGACCCCTAGTGTTCACCCACGGGATTGAGCTCCAGCTGCCCACTGTAGAAACCTGCTTATCAATATACTCTTTGCTGACTTCCTTCCCTTCCCTCTCCCACATATCCACCCCACTTACAGTATTTCCTGTTTATTTCCTAAATACTTGAATCCTTGTCTCAGGGTTGGCTTCTGGCAGACCCCAAACACAGACATTCTCTCTAGGCCTCTGTTTGATGTGCAAAAGGAAGAATACATTAGGCTGTTTTCAAGGCTATGGGCATGGGGCGTGGTTCCGTGGGGCTACATCTCCATTCTACCAGCTTCCTGCCGTGCTCAGTTCCTGAGGAATGGGAGATAGAGAAGATTTTGGGGAGCAGGTCCCAAGCTTCCTCTACCTGCTGTGGTCATTCTCGTTTGTTTCCACACCTGAGGCTTGCTTCTATCTGGCATCTTCCAGAAGAAAGTGAACACCTCAGCCTGCTTAGGCCTCCCTGGCTGGAAGTCAGACTCAGAGGAACCAGAAAAGAGGTGGCTGCCCAGAGATATCCATCAGAGTAGCATTCAGGAGCTGGAGGGAGAGGGGGATGATTGTATATAATGAAATGGTTATGAATTCTGTTACCATAAAGCAGCTTCCTGAGGCAGAGCCCAGTCAAGCAGAGCACAGCATTGCTTGACCAGAGCCTCCCATTGACCCTTGGAAAAGTCTGGCCAGACAGCTATAGAGCTGAAACTGAGGTGCAGGAGGGTCCCTAGTTGCTCCATGCCACCTCCAGAGTGGTCTCTGTTTATCAGCTGCAAGGCTGTGGAACTTTCCTGCTGGCTAGGCCCCTGCACAGCCTCAGGAATAGACTCAGCAACTGGCCACCTGCAGCCATGCCAAGAGCTCTCCCAGCTGGACATGGTGGTTCACACCTATAGTCTCAGCTGTTCCAGAGGCTGAGGCAGGAGTATCACTTGAGCCTAGGAGTTTGAGGCTGCAGTAAGCTATGACTGCACCACTGACTCTAGTCTGGGCAACAGAGTGAGACCCTCTCTCTCTCTCTCTTTTTTTTCTCTTGAGATGAGGTTTCACTCTTGTTGCCCAGGCTGAAGTGCAGTGGCACGGTCTCGGCTCGCTGCAACCTCCGCCTCCCAGTTTCAAGTGATTCTCCCGCCTTAGCCTCTCGAGTAGCTGGGATTACAGGCGCCCACCACCGCACCCGGCTAGTTTTTATAATTTTTAGTAGAACTCCTAACCTCAAGTGATCCGCTCTCCTTGGCCTCCCAAAGTGTTGGGATTACAGGTGTGAGCCACCGTGCCCAGCTAAGGCCCTGTCTCTTAAACAAAGCTTATCTGATGTCTAACTCCCAGGCCTGGGTTGCTGGTGTGGACCCTCTAGACTTTACAGGCTGGGTGTACCAGAGGAAGCAGGAGCAGCCTGCAGAGAGGTGGCTGATCAGGGGAGGACAGGTGGCTGGGTGGGCAGGGCTTTGACAGACACCCCACATCATCCTTAGCTCCTGCCTCTTTCCTCCCATGCTTCTGGGCTCTCCTGCACATTCCAAAGTAAAGTCTGGCCCTTGTCTGGCTCCTGAAGAGTTTGTCTTCAAGATGGTGGAGTATCCTGTGTGATGAGAGTCTCTTTGTATACCTGGAGGTCACGCCAGAGAGTTTATGCCAAAAATGTGTTTTACGGCGGAGGCGTTGGGCCTTGCTGAATCAGTTTGACCTCTGGAGGGGCTTGAGGCTGAGTAGCGAAGGTCAGTCACACAAATGGGCAGCCATATCTATGTGGCTGTTATGGGCTAAATCAAGCTTGTTAAACCTGCCACCCACAGGCCGCATGTGGCCCAGGAAGGCTTTGAATGTGACCCAACATGAATTCGTAAACTTTCTTAAAACACTATGAGATTTTTTTTTTTTTTTTTTTTTTTGCGATTTTTAACTCATCGGCTATTGTTAGTGTTAGTCTATTTTATGTGTGGCCTAAGACGATTCTTCTTCCAGTGTGGTCCAGGGAAGCGGAAAGATTGGACACCCGTGGGCTAAATTATGTTCCCTTCAGTCCCTTGCCAAATTCCTGTGTTGAAGTCTTAACTCCCGGTCCCTTAGAATGTGACTGTATTTGGAGATAGAGTCTTCTCTTCCTCCTTGGCCTCCCAAAGTGCTGGGATTACAGGTGTGAGCCACTGCTCCTGGCCATGTATGTATTTTTCTTCCTTTCTTCCTTTCTCCCTTTTACTTTCTCCCTTTCTCCTTTCTCCTTTCTCCTTTCCTTTCCTTTTTTTCTTTTTTCTATTTTTTTTTCAGGGTCTCTCTGTGTCGCCCAGGCTGGAGTGCAGTGGTGCGATCTCAGCTCACTGCAACCTCCACCTCCCAGACTCAAGTGATTCTCCTGCCTCAGCCTCCTGAGTAGCTGCAAGTACAGGCCCGTGCTACCACGCCCAGTTAATTTTTGTATTTGTGGTAGAGACAGGGTTTCACCATATTGGCCAGGCTGGTCTTGAACTCCTGACCTCAAGCGATCCCCCGACCTTGGCCTCCCAAAGTGCTGGGATTGCAGGCGTGAGCCGCCACACCTAGCCCCCCATGTGTGTATTTTTCTTCCCCCAATTTTCTTCCTCATTGACCACAGGCGTACCTGGTGGGTTAACCAGCCCCAGGCACATACAGACCAATTCGTTGAAAGACCAAATGCAGGTGGAGGGACTGGTTAGGTTTGGGCAGAGCTCAGCACTTCTGTGGCAGTCAAGGGGAGTTGGTGGATAAACACCCCGGAGCTAGAGACAGAGGTAATTACGTTAAAAAGACGTCTTTAGGGTGGGTCCTAATCCAGTAGGACTGGTGCCTTATGAGAAGAGGAAATTTGGACACAGCTGTGTGCACACATAGAAGGAAGACAGTGTGAAGTCTCAGGGAATAGACAGCCACTTCCAAGGCCTGGAGAGAAGCCGCAGAACAACCCTGCCAATGATCTTGAACTTGACTTTGAACTTCCAGCCTCCAGAACTATGAGAAAATAAATGTCTGTTGTTTAAGCCTCCCAGGCTGTGGTCTTTTGTTATGGTAGTCCCAGGACACTAGTAATCCTCCATTACCTGCAGGGAACATGTTCCAAGATGCCCGGGAGATTCCTGAAGCCGTGGGTAGTACTGAACCCTAGCTATATTATGTTTTGTGATCTCGTAACTGCCAAGGCTAGTAAGGGACTAACGGGTGGGGTGTTTACAGCGTAGATGGGCCAAACAAAGGGATGATTGACATCCCGGCTGGGATAGTGGAATAGTGCAAGATTTCATCACACTACTCAGAATGGCATGCAATTTAAAATGTATGAATTGTGGCTGGGCACGGTGGCTCATGCCTGTAATCCCAGCACTTGGGAGGCTGAGGTGGGCAAATCACCTGAGGTTAGGAGTTTGAGACCGGCCTGACCAACATGGTGAAACCCCATCTCTACTAAAAATGCAAAAATGTAGCTGGGTGTGGTGGTGGGCACCTGTAGTCCCAGCTGCTCTGGAGGCTGAGGAAGGAGAATTGCTTGAACCCAGGAGGCGGAGGTTGCAGTGAGCCAAGATTGTGCCACTATACTCCCGTCTGGGCGACAGAGTGAGACTGTCTCAAAACCCAAAACCAAAAACTTACAAATTGCTGGCACAATAGGGTGACTGTAGTCAAAAGTAATTTAATTGTACATTTGAAAATAACTTTTTTTTTTTTTGGAGACGAGTCTCGCTCTTGCGCACCCAGGCCTGAGTGCAGGTGAGCGGCATCTCAGCCTCACTGCAAGCGCCGCTCCGCGGGTCACGCATTCTACTGCTTAGGCCTCCGGAGATAGCGGGACTAACTACAGGCGGGCCCGGACCACCTCGCCCGGCTAGTTTCCTTGTATTTTTTTTTTTTACTAGAGACGGGGTTTCACCGATATTAGGCCAGGATGGCTTTCGATTCTCCTGACTCGGTTCCCGCCCACGCTCTCGGACCTCCCAAGTGCTTGGGATTACAGGCTTGAGCCACCGCGCCCGGCCTTGAAAATAACTTACAGAGTATAATCAGATTGTTTGTAACACAGAGAATAAATGCTTGAGGGGATAGATACTCAATTTACCCTGATGTGTGCATGCCTGTATCAAAATGAGACATGTTATTCATAAATATATACACCTACTATTTACCCACAAAAAAACTTACAAATTGTTTATTTCTTTCTCTCTCTCTGTATTTTTTTTTTTTTTTGAGACGGAGTCTCGCTCTGTTGCCCAGGCTGGAGTGCAGTGGTGTGATCTCGGCTCACTGCAAGCTCTGCCTCCTGGGGTCATGCCATTCTCCTGCCTCAGCCTCCCAAATAGCTGGGACTACAGGTGCCCGCCACGACGTCCAGGTAATTTTTTTTTGTGTTTTTAGTAGAGATGGGGTTTCACCGTGTTAGCCAGGATGGTCTTGATCTCCTGACCTTGTCAGCCGCCCGCCGTGACCTCCCAAAGTGCTGGGATTACAGGCGTGAGCCACCGCGCCCGGCCCAAAGTGTTTATTTCTCAAATTTTTCATTTAATATTTTTGGACTGCTGTTGACAGTGGGTAACTGAAACCTCACGAAGGGGGAACTATTGTAATACAGTGGCCAACCTCCAATAAGAACCCAGAACACTTCCCAGCACTTTGGGAGGCTGAGGCGGGTGGATCACGAGGTCAGGAGTTCAAGATCAGCCTGGCCAAGATGGTGAAACCCCGTCTGTACTAAAAATACAAAAAATTAGCAGGGCATGGTGGTGGGTGCCTGTAATCCCAGCTACTCGGGAGGCTGAGGCAGAGAATTGCTTGAACCCGGGAGGCAGAGGTTGCAGTGAGCCAAGATTGCACCACTGCACTCCAGCCTGGGTGACAGAGAGAGACCCCGTCTAAAAAAAAAAAAAAGAAAGAAAGCCCTGAACACCAAGGCTTGGGTCAGCTCCTCTGGTTAGCAACACTCTGCACCTGTTGTTACACACTGTGGCAGTGAGAATTAAGCATTGTCTGCACAACTCCACTGGGAGGAAACAGCTGGAAGCTCATGCCTGGTGTCTTCTAGATGCTGCTTCTATCTGCCTTTTACCTTTGCAGATTTTTTTTTTTTTTTAAATGGGGGCCAGGCATGGTGGCTTACACTTGTAATCCCATTGCTTTGGGAGGCCAAGGAGGGAGGATCACTTGAGCCCAGGAGGCAGAAATTGTATTGAGCTGTGCTCACACCATTGCATACCAGCTTGGGTGACAGAACCAGATGCTGTCTTGAAAAAAAAGGGATCTTGCTCTGTTGCCCCATCTGGAGTGCAGTGGTGCAATTCTAGCTCACTGTAGCCTTGAACTCCTAGGTTTGAGTGATCCTCTGACTTCAGCCTCCCAAATAACTGGGACTACAGGTGTGCATCACCATGCCTGGCTAATTTTTAAAATTTTTTGTAGAGACAGGGTCTGGCCATGTTGCCCAGGCTGGTCTCGAACTTCTGGTTTCAAGTGATCCTCCTGCCTCAGCCTCTTAGGTGTTGGGATTATAGGCATAAGCCACTGTGGCTGGTCCTTTGCAGATTTTAATCGGTATCTGTTTACTGCAGTAAACCATGAGTATAACACCATTGCTGAGTTCTGTGAGTCTTTCTAGCAAATCATTAGAGGTGAGGGATGCCTTTGGGACCCCAACCACAAAGGTTTACATGAACAAAACCACCTCCATTTCCTGCCAAGTTCCTGGCAAATGGACAATTGGGAGGATTGTCCCAATCCGTCTCTGGGACCTTCAGCCCAAATCTTAGGGAATCATTCTTACACTTTCCTGGAAGTGGCCACTCCTGCTGGCTTGTCCACCTTTCACTCCCCAGAGTCCCATACCAGGCTGCTCCCTCCTCCTGGTACAGGCTTTGAGTTGCTCCAAGCTGCAGTGTGACCTTGGGCAAGTCACACCTGGGAGGCTACCAGCATCATGAGGGAGGGAGGGGATGGGTTTCGAGGTCACACCAGCCTGAGCTGGATTCCCCCACTCTGCCCCTGATCTGGCATGTGGCCTTGGGGTGGTCACTTTTCCTCTCTGAGCCTCAGTTCTTGGATCTCAAGATTTGCTTTGAATCATCCCATAAAATTTCACATGGAGACATGGAAGTGTTCTTGTACTTTTTTTGTTTTTTTGTTTTTTTTCTGAGACAGAATCTTGTTCTGTTACCCAGGCTGGAGTGCAGTGGCACAATCTTGGCTCACTGCAACCTCCATCTCCCAGGTTCAAGTGATTCTCCTGCCTCAGCCTTGAGTAGCTGGAACTACAGGTGCGTGCCATCACCCCTGGCTATTTTTTGTATTTTTAGTAGAGATGGGGTTTCACCATGTTGGCCAGGCTGGTCTCGAACTCCTGACCTCAGGTAATCTACCCACCTTGGCCTCCTGTAGTGCCGGGATTACAGGCGTGAGCCACTGCTCTCGGTCTGTTCTTGTACTCTTAATACAGGCCAGGGCCGGGTGCAGTGGCTTACACCTGTAATCCCAGCGCTCTGGGAGCCAAGGTGAGAGGATAGCTTGAGGCCAGGAGTTCAAGACCGGCATAGGCCACATAGTGAACCCTCGTCTGTATAAAAAAATTTAAAAATCAGTCATGTGTGGTGGTGTGTGCCTATAATCCCAGGTACTCTGGAGGGTGAGGTGGGAGGATTGCTTGAGCCCAGGAGGTCGAGGCTGCAATGAGCCATGGTCACACCACTGCACTCCAGCCTGGGCGACAGAGCGAGACCCTGTCTCAAAAAAATCAAAACAAAACAAAAGAAAACAAAACATATATATATATAAATTAAGGAGTCCCACCATCTTGCTGGCTTTGCACTGTGGGATGAGGCACCTGGCTTCTTTGATTTCAGCAGAGTCCCAGTCCCACAGGCACCTGAGTGTGGGACAGGCATAACTGAAGGCTGGGGGTGTCAAAGGAGGAGAGCACCTCTCACTTAATCTTGACTGTAGGTGTCTTTGTTCCAACCCAGTCTACTTTGGCTGCCCCATCCGGTATTCCTAAAGCCTTTCCATCACACTGCCTCCTCATTCAGTCATTCAGAAAATATATTTTGTGGCTGGGTGCGGTGGCTCATGCCTATAATCCCAGCAATTTGGGAGGCCGAGGTGGGTGGATTATTTGAGGTCAAGAGTTCGAGACCAGCAGCTGGGGACGGTGGCTCAAGCCTGTAATCCCAGCACTTTGGGAGGCCGAGACGGGTGGATCACGAGGTCAGGAGATCGAGACTATCCTGGCTAACACAGTGAAACCCCGTTTCTACTAAAAAACATACAAAAAACTAGCTGGGCGAGGTGGTGGGCACCTGTAGTCCCAGCTACTCGGGAAGCAGAGGCAGGAGAATGGCGTAAACCCGGGAGGCGGAACTTGCAATGAGCTGAGATCCGGCCACTGC